>NC_051186.1:121529807-121756355 GCF_013339695.2 Rhipicephalus sanguineus | reverse complement strand
CGAAAACTTCGATAAGGCGAGCACCATTTGTTAGGCCGCTTCGTCAAATACGCCATGCACGTCTGCAGACCACTATGGCCGCATACGTTTCGCGCTGTCGCTAATTTTGGCCATGGCCTCCGAGATCGGGCTGCGCACAGCGTCTCGGAGGCCAAGTTTTGGCGCATTTAGTCGCAAAGTCGTGCTTTTTTAAAAAGGATGGCGCATAAATTCTCGTTTGGCGCATGTTGCGCAAGAGTGGAAGCACTGAAAAGAACACAGTTCAAGCAGGCGCACACATACTTTGAGTTGAACAAGGCGGCACATATGCACTTTACATTCATTATACAAACGCCATTAAGATGGGAAAAACAGTAGTAAAGGGAATGTTGGAAGGTTTAGCACCCGAGAGAAGCACAGAAAAAAAGTACATAAATTGAGTATTCACTACACAACAAATCCAATAACTCATATAAAAGCTACACGTCGGGTCTATTCTGTGCAGCGGGAACTAACCAGGCAAGATGAAGCGTGCATTCACCGGCTGAGACTCGACGTTGCCTATACGAAATACTTCAAGCACACGATCAGGCAGTCGGGCTCACCCACGTGCACGACATGTAATAATCGGGAAGACTCAAAGCACGTACTCTGCGACTGTTCCCGTTACGACGCCGAACGAGAGATTCTGAAGGCAGAACTTCATTTGCAACGCGGCTCGAGCTTGGAGCTGCGGCACCTTCTCGGCCCGTGGCAAGACTGCGGTTGTGCGATGCGCAGCACAAAAGCGCTGTTGGCGTTCTTGAGGAACAGTCAGCTTAACCAAAGCTTGTGAACGACTCTTTTTATGTATATATGTGCGTTTGTGACTATACGTAGTCTTTGTGTGTATTATTATATGCGATCATCGTATATACCATAGTCATCACCCGACACCTGGAGTAGCAAGCCAGGCGACAAACCAGGCTAACCTCTCCGGGAATTTCATTAAAGAATATTATCTCTCTCTCTCAATAACTCATTAACTTTTAAACAAAGCCAACTAGCCAGAGGATCTAAACGAAAAAAGAGTCACGTCGATCACGAAAAAATTCCTGAGTGCATTTGAATAAATATAGGGTCCTTCATCAGAATGCTCTACGCGAAGACAGGTGCACGACACTTCCAAAAGTGGCCGCACAGTTTAGAATGATGGGCATCAAGAAGGGAGACTAATTCCTCGCAGTGAAGCTGTGATCGAGCAGCAGGAATGTAGCTTCATCTAGTGAGTCGGTCTTATGATACGTGCTCTCATAAAATAAATAAGTAGATAAAATAGAAATAATAAAAATAAATGCCAGGAAAACACTGCCTGAAAAAAAATTAATTGGCGCGAAAATATTGCGGGAAAAACAGGCAGAAAGAAATAGCCAAGGAGTTGCGGCCCATCGTCCTGCTGTAGCGGGTTTCTCATTTTCTTTATTTGCAGCTAAGATTTCTCTTGTAAGCCGGGACAGAAGCGAACGTCGTCGACACGAAAACGATCGAGAGACTATACACGACTACCCGTTTCCATTTACGCAGAACACACCACAGACTGCGCAAAAAAATACTCAACGTAACGCGCGAACGTGGCATACAAATGTATTCGTACAGCGAGCGTAAACCTACCGGCCTCCCGTAATCGCCACGACCCCCCTCCCCCCCCCCCCCCCCGCACACACATCCTCCCCAAATCACGTCGTACACGACATTCATAAAAAGCGCTTTTAACGCCATAACGTAATGAATCCCGCAAGAATTACGGAGACGAAAACAATTCCGTGCGTCGCGCAATGTGCGCTTACACGGAAAACCGCATTTCAAAGCCACGTATTGTGGCATATGATTAGGGGAAATAAATCACGAAGCATCACTCACCCGTCTAAAGATGGCGGCATAGTGACGCAAGGAGACGGACGACCGTTGGCTCGTTGTTTCGACCGCAGGAACACGGCCGCTGGCAGGAACGACAGAAAGCACACCTTGGTCTTGCCGCGAAGCACAACAAAGTTGTCCACTTACTGTCGTCCAGCGGAGCACAAAACGTGGGCACGGTTACGCGAAAGTAACCCACGGAGATGAAGGAAATATGTGATACTTGAGATCACATCCGTACCCCAGCGATAACGAAAAAGGCGGGAAGCGACGCTTTTACCAAGCCACACACTGAGGTCATCGAAGTTATCTCGGTCACTGTAGCAGTCTCAACATGACACTGCATGGTTCGCGGTTTACGTTTGAAACTCGACTATCTCAATTTGACACGCTGAAGCACGGTATTAGAGGTCCCGATAAAAAGAAAACAGAGCGAAACAACTCACACCGGTCTCGCTCGCTCGACTCCGACCGAATGGCGCCCCGGTGCCCAGACACGGCAGATGCAACGGCCGAAGTCCCTAGACCGACAGCGTTGGTCGTTCGTTTGCTTCTTGAAGAAAGCGTTAATCTAGGGAAATTTTGTCTACTCTTGGCAACGGTTATCCCAACGCTTCGCGCGGCTATCCCTTTGTTGGCTATCCCTAGGCTCGATTTTGAATTCTCGCTGTGCTTTACTAGACAGATGGCAATTTTTGATGGTGGTGGTGGTAGTGGTTTGAAGAGGAAAAGGCGCCTAATTTCTGCAGCCCGGTCGGGAGCACGGCGCAGCGCCTAAATTTTTTTTTTTTTTTTTGATGATAAGCCCGGAGATGTTAGCCTCGTTTCAACGCCTGACTTGCTTAATGTAGGTGTCGAGCGATAATTATGGTATACATGATGACCACATACAAATAAATTACATACAAGGAGGGACAGTAACAACTGAATGCGAAACGTAACTTGCGATTATTTTGTGAGCTAGAAAGAAAAAGTATAGGGGGTTTCGTTTCAAATGCGGGGCTAGACGTGCGTACGGAACGAGCGAAACACATTCAGTGAAAGGGCTGCAAGCGAGAGTATTCGAGTGTGTTTCGGTTGTTTTCGCATGAAGAATCTCTGGTCTCTGTATTAAGGCGAAAGCCTTAGATGCCTCATCAAGCGCGAAAGTTGCCCGTCGGCGTCGGCGTCCCGCGGCGTCGGGGACCATAGAGTTTCCTACAAATACCTAGAGGGAACTCCGGCGCTGCGATCGTTCAGCCTACATGGGAATGATGGGTAGTGCACGGATTTGCCTAATCTTCGTCCTTACGGCTTCGAACGCACTTGCGGCTTTGTTTATTGCTGTGTTTTGGCGTTCGTTTCAGATAAAAGAATGCACCCTTGTGAACTTCGTGACCAGATTTGAATTGGTGAGCCTAAAAAGGTTAAAGTGGTGAAGTGCAACTGCTGACTTTTGCTGAACTTCTTTTCCGACAAAGCGGATGCAGGCTACGTGGCGCTAAACGGAGCCAAAAGAACGAAGTTTAGACAAATTCGTGTACTACCCATCATTCCCATCCTGGCTGAAGCGCCATACGTTGCAGCTCCCATAGACACTAGCGCCATTGTTCCGTCTAGTAAATATTGTAGGAAACTGTATGTCGGGGACAAGTGATGCAAAAAATCATGATCACGTGTTGACGTCACCGTATTACGTCACGATGACGTCACAGATCACAGAACCTGTGGCGCCACTGTGACATATTGTGACGTAACTCCCCATAATGACGTCATCGCATGACATCGTAGCTTCGTCAAAGGTGGACCGATCACGGAGGAGTGCAAAACCAGGTGAGGTGCCTCCGATCCCGGGGGCTCTGTAAAACCACACTCTAAGAAAAAGAAAGAGTTAAAAGAGGGTCATGGAACCGTGACTCTCTTTGGGTGTCCCTTTGACCACTTTTGGAAGGTACAGGCAGAGAAAAAGAGTTAGCATTTCGGAAGGAGTCACTGGATGCTCCTGAAGCGCGTTTCGATTGGCTTCCGTGATGACAGAGCCGCCGTATACGCAATACATATCGCGCGCTTGCCCTTTGGCGCCGTTGTGGCGCCTTGCTCGCCGACGGAGGCGGGGTAGGCGCCGGGGTTGCGTGCCGCTTCTGCCTCCCCTCTCAGTCATCTCAGTCTCCTCGTCTATTGGAATGCGTTGCGTGGTTGCGTTGGTCGCGCGGGTTGCGTGTCTCGAAGTTTCATCAGTTTCATGTTGATGCGCGTCTTCGGTGGTGTTGACGCCGGCTCCGTGCACGAAGTGACGCTTGGAGGGCGGAATATTCATGTAGCTGCGAACACGGACAACGGGCGCCAGTTAACGGTGAGTGTACTGCTTTCGTAGGTACTAATTATAGAGCTTTAGCTGGGCGTCTGCAGCAGCTCTGCGGAAGTTATCTGCCAGCCATTTCCAACAGCAGCCTGTGTCCGCGGGGCTGTTGCGGATGCCCAACTAAGGCTGTCAGTTAACGAGTTGCCACCGTTATGCGCGTTGCTGTACAAGCTCCCATAGAGTGAGTGATGCAAACAATTATCAAGGGTCATTTCTTGCTGATCGCACGTTGTGTCTGCACTACTGCAGGTGCAAGATGTCGTTTTGAGATGCACTTTAGTCTACTTAATAATATTTCCATCGACCTTGAGTGTGCAGCGTGCTTCCGCGCGCGGAAACGTGAAAAAAAAAAGCCTGTGTACAGAACGCTGAGACGCACTATATATAATGGTTTTTGTTGGCTTAAAGACGGTAGTTTGAGGTGCAGATATAGTACGGTGGCTTCCAGAACGTACGCGGTAGTCATTCAAGTTGGACACGCCTCGCCGGTAAGGCGAAAAAGCTAGAGACTTTCGACGGCGCCCGTTGTTGCGGCCGCCGCCGTGCACTTTTTTTCCTTCGTTTCTGTTTGCTGTTTTCATGGTTTGCCAACATCTGAGATGACGCTATAACAGAATCAAGTGAGTGTACGTGATTGTGGGAGTTATGCGTGCTAATTCTTGCATATGACATGTCTGATCTCGACGTAGACGGCGTCCGCACGCGCTGGGTGTCGTTCGGGCCCGCGTACTCGCATGTGTTTGACTATAGGTTACGTTTGTAAAACATGCGGTCACTAACCGCTCACGGCGTGCCCCTGATTGCCGGAGGATGTGCTTGGGTGTCGGGATATGCTGGCGCAAAACCGTGTTTATTCTGAAACCAAGTTTTGAAGCGATTTCTCAGAAAAGAAGTGCTTTCATTCGTGTATAGCCAGTGCCTATTGCGAGACGAGGTTCCCGCTGCCTTTTACGTGAAAATTTGTTTTCGTTGCGAAATTTCAACTAAACAATCGTGGCAGATGTGTGTACAATAACGGTGTGTTGAGCAAAGGGTGGTTTTAAATACAAATAATGTGTGTGTTTTGGTGATTCCCAGAATCCCGGATTACTTCTCCCGCCTCTTCACTCCAGTTGACAGCCACACTCGGGGAAACGAAGGTGCCGCTCTGGTCTGGCGCCTCATCGCTCGTGATGGGAAAATCAACAGCGGCAGTCAACGCCCTGTCAACGAGGCAGTCGGTCCTACATTTGTTTTCGTTGGACACGATGACGTAGGAAAAGAGGTGAGTGGCAGCCACGCAAAGGAGCCTAAACCAATTTCGTTTGTTGTTTAATAGAGGCTCACAACATCTTGTGCTGCAAGTTTGTCGCCAAGTGACGTGTTATAAAGCTACTATTTGCACGTTGTGTTTTACACGATAACGGCAAAAAACTTCGTTCCTTACCGTACGTGTTTGCATTTGTTGTTTTGTTGTGAGCCTTCATTGTGCCTATGTGAACCACTTATTTTGTAGGTTTTGCAAACCTTTACTGCAATTTCATTTTCTCATCATAATATCACGTTCTGCTTTTTAGATACCGTTTTTCATGGTGCTCACGCTGAACAGGAGCGACAACCTATCAAGCCACAAGTCTGATGCCTCCAGCCGTCACCACTTTTTGATTTATTCTTAATTATAAGGAATAAAGATTGAAACATGATGCCCATTTCTGCAGTTTATTTTGCACTATATGACACTTGCACATCAGTCACAGATTTTAGTAAGCTATACTCATAGAAGCATGTTAATGAGGAATACCCAAACTTCTTCATGGGAAATCACAGACCATCTTTTCGCGCTTTCTATATAACTTTGCTGGAAAATATGTGTTGTTTTGACGAGTTTTATCAAAATAATGGTAAAACTTAACTATTCTTTTTTTGCAGTCGCTGGGCAGAACGGCAAGTATTATTGGACTTGCTTCAAATGAATACTCCACTATTTTCAACAGTAGTCGCGCAAAAGTAGAGCAAGTGTCAAATGACTAGCTTAAAATACTCGTGGAGTCGCTTGACGCTTCGGTGTGGGTCACTTGACCCCCGTAGGAGTGTTACCGGCAAGAGTCGTCGGACTCCCTATAAGTGGTAACGTGATCCTTCGGATGAGAGTCTTTCCACTCTTCCTGGAGGGTCAGGGGACTCTCCTAGAGCGAGCCGACCCTGACCCACCAAGAGAGTCACCGTGACTATTTAAAGAGAGTCCTATACGTGGCAAGTCAGAACTCTCCGAAAAGAATCACGCATACTCTTTTTTTTTCTTACAGCGCAGAAGAGCGAACATCACTGCGATTGTCGTGCATAGAGTTTCCTACACTTACCTAGAAGGAACTCTGGCATTGCGATCGTTCAGCCACCATGGGTATGATGGGGTCAGGGGCGTAGCCAGAAATTTTTTTCGGGGGGGGGGTTCAACCATACTTTATGTTTGTTCGTGCGTGCGTTTGTATGTGTGCGTGTATATATACGCAAGCAAAATTGAAAAATTTCGGGGGGGGGGGGGGTTTGAACCCCCCCCAACCCCCCCCCCCTTGGCTACGCCCCTGGATGGGGTGTACACGGATTTGCCTAATCTTCGTGCTTAAGGCTGGAAACGCGCTTGTGGCTTCGTTTATTGCTCTGTTCTGGTGTTCGTTTAGACCGTTCTGAATTTCGTGACCAGATTAGACCCTTGTGAACTTCGTGACCAGATTTCAAATGGTGAGCCCAAAAAGGTTAAAGTGGTGAAGTGGAACTGCTGACTTTTGCTGAACTTCGTCTTGCGACAAAGCGGGTGCAGGCGACGCGGAACCAAACGGAGCCGAAAGGACGAAGTTTAGACAAATCCGTGTGCTACCTATCATTTCCATGCTGGCTGAAGCGCCATGCGTTGCAGCTCCCATAGACACTAGCGCCAGAGTTCGCTCTAGTAAGTGCTGTAGGAAACTACCTTGTCGTGAACAGTGACGTCATCCCGGTCGTCTGCTAGTTGCGCTCATTTGCGCTTCGGTTTCGGCATCGTCGCTGAATTTAGTAGAAATTCATTACTCCGCAATAATTTCCCGAAGCCGCTTTTTCGAAACCTCAAAGTGACGATAGGCTATTCGCAAAAAGGCTTCAATTATTCCATTTAACCCGACCACCTGTCTCCACTAACTAGAATGATAATTAATTTAATTCCTTTAATTAATTCTGGTTTCTGTAGTCATCTCAAGGTTTCTGCCGCTACGGAAAATGTCACTGTGAAGGCAGAGAGCAAATATGGCGTTTCCTTTATTTTCGAGGATTTTTTGGACACGTTCCTTGACTCACCCTGTATCGTATCAACTCGCAGCCACTGTGCGACAACTGTACTGGTGTCGCTCTTGCGTTGCTTACATGGAATACTTTGGACTTGGAATACTGTTTTCACAAAGGTGAGTGAGAGGAGGAGGAATAAACGTTCATTGCACGAAACAGTGTCGCGGTGCTCGTCCCGCGTCTACCCTAGGCGGGAGGTCTCCTCATTCCAGGAACCCTCCTTCGCTGCCTCCTTGGTCCTGGCGAACTTCACGTACATGCTAAAGCAGAACCTTGTTTAAGAGAGATGCACAGTGCACGTGTGCATCACTCTGTTCTAATTCCCAGTCATGTCATGTGATATTCGAAACGCATACGATTGAGGATTGTGACTTAATCGAGAAAATTGGCTGGTTTTTAGTTGAGAAAAATAAATTGTGATGCAGTTTAACGTCGTGATGGTTGCAATACAGTTTGGGAAATAAGCCCTCGGGGAAACTTCGTCGCCCATTTGCCTCTGCACTTTCACGAAGTTGTATCACACTTGTTTAATCGTAACATTGGTTTTCCTTTATATTGCTTGTTGTATAGATGAGTGCTGTAAGTGGCGTGCAAAACTAAAAAAAAATGGGGAGGGGCGACGCATTTCGCGGTAAGCTGAGGCAAACAATTTGAGAGAGACACGTATGTATGTAAATTTGCATACCGTGTCTTGAGTAGCGTGAGTGGCGCGGGCAATTTCGTCCAGCCCATTTAACATCAACCGCCGCAGACTGAGCGTGGCGCGACTGCCTCACTAACCGGCAGACCGCGGAAGGCAGCGCGTGGCGTTCCACTGCAGACAGGCCTCCGTTCGTGCAGCGCTTTATTTTATGACATCGGTGGACGCCCTCGTCGCGTACATTAGTGATGACGTCATCAGCGACCGCACGATGGCGCGCACTACTGTGGCGCCGTGGGTGGCCGTTGCGGAACCTGTCGTCTCGCCACTGTCGTTCCCTCCGCCTCGAGCTCTCCTCGCCATCGCCGTCCTTCATCCTCCGCTACGCTCCACGTTCGCTCTCTTTCGTCCTCGTTTGCTCTGCCGGTTACGACGACGGCGACGCCGCACTACGCATGAACGGACGCCTAAGAGCTGCGCTCTAAAAAATTGGAGCCTACCCTAATCCTTGGCTTAGGTGTCTGGCAGTGACACTCGCCTGTTGGCGTTCGTGTACCTTGCGTGATCCTTGGGTTATCTTTGTGTTTCGCGCGTTACCCAAGCGGATCTCAGAGGCTACGTAGAAAGAATTACGTGCCTGAGATATGCTTCGCCAGGTGCCGCAACGACAGCTGCTGACAATTTTTCAACGAACTCAATAAAAAATGATCATTAACTATCGTGACGGTTAAATGACCCTTATCTCAAGTCATGCTCCGATATCATATGTATTCAATATAACTCCTACGTTGATCCAGAGCCAACGATTTCTATTTTTTAGAAGACCTCTTATGGATATTCTTAAAACCGGAAGTAAGTGCTCAACCGGAAGTGCTTGGAAGAGAAACAAGAGTGTCACTCGTGCAACCAAAAACTCACAGGGTCCCCTATGTATTCGCTTAAAATGACTGCAAAGCGAAGGCATGGTGTTGTGCCAGAGCACCTGACCGGACGTGGAAGCGGGTCAACACATGCGACCAAGGAGAAGTCAACACATGCGTGCTGCTCATATCAGTTTGACCCCGACCGGCGGGAGGATCAACACGTGCGTGCTGCTTATTGGCCTCGAGGCCCACCACTGGAAACGCCGGCGCCACCGTCAGCGTGACGTGCTTGGCAGGATCACATGGTCTCAGCGGCCGCGTCGGATGCTTGTGGAGCGCTGCCGCGTGCTTTGAAAACGAGTTTCAAGTCCCGCATGCGCTGCGGTCTGTTCAAATACGGAAGTTTTCTCGCATTTTCTGCTCAACTGAAGCCATTGTAATAGAGTGGCTGCCTCCGAAGGCGACGAACACGGGGCTCTACCGCTCTGTGCCGCAGTGCCGGGCTTACGCAACGGAGCCCAGTGTCAGCCTGCACCGGTAACCGCGGGACAAGAAACTGCGTTAAGCATGGGTTGAGAAGCTAAGAACCGGCAAGTAGCCATTGGCTACGAGTCTTGTGTGCAACAAGCACTTCCGCGACGAAGACTCGTTACTGCGTCGGGCCTGCGAGGTTCGGTGAGTAGCAGACAGCGCACACTGAGACGATGGCTCGCGCGCGCTTCCCGCCGGCAAATGATGCTTATCTGCCACAGGATAGAAAAGGCGCTACCTTTTACCACGTGTGATACCATCTCAGAATCCTCCCGTGCGACCTCTTGATCGTCGGCTCCGCGCTCAGCGTCCACCAAAACGGCTGCAGATGCGCAAGTCATTGTTTAGATACGTTGAATTAAAAAACTCACAAAGTCTCTTATGCATTTGCCAAAGATGACTAGAAGGCGAAAGCCATCTTCTTCTTGTCAGTCGATGTATTGATTCTCCTGCGCCTACCTCAAAAAGCGTTCTGCACCTAACGCGGTTTTGCACGGCCTCCGTGACCGATCACGGAGGCAATGCCAAGCGACCATGACGTGTGAATACGCCATCGTGTGACGTCACGTTATGAGACGTCATAATGACGCTACATATTTTGGCGATATGTGACGTCATGATGACGTCATACGGTGACGCTATCATGTGACGATTATTTTTTGCATCACTCGTGCTGACGCCGCCGACGCGGGACGCCTAAAGCCCCTTGATTTTGAAAGTAGCGACACTCTCCTCCGCACACGCGTTTTCCTCCTCAATTCTCCTCGGATTTCTCCCCGCACGGCACGCTGAACCCTCCACTGGCTCGCCGCAGCCGCATTAGAATCACTGCGCGCGCTTGTTTATTCGGCCCTTTGAAGCTATAAATGAGAACCTGTCGCTTAAAAACCGTCGTGACGAAAGTGGGCTTCCGATAGGACATAATGACAAATATATATTTTTTATATATAAATGAATAAAAAAATATTTATTGAGGCATTTTCTACTGCCCTCGGTGAGCGTGTGCAATGAAAACAATTGCTACATAACATTTTACATTGTCTACCTGTTCACTAATAACGCATCGGATTGATGCGTGTATATATAAGTGACTATAAGAAGGGGTCGCGGTGGCGTCCGGTGTCATATTAGTTCCCACTGAAAAGGTGTAAGACTCACTAATGATCGGTTGTTGTAAGAAGTCTGTCGTGTTACCTTCAATAAACCTCTTATTCCTTTTAATTCATATAAGGGTACGTAAAGCTGCCTACCCCTTTCAGTCACGAATTATGATGCACTGTCTGCAAATGCATCAAATTTCCATGGCATGATTTCAAGGCACTCAGTAATACATTCCAAGGAATAAAATGAAGGACTGTGCTGTTTTGTGTGAGTTACAGTAATTAACGCTAATTAGCGTGTAATTAAATATCTAAGTATTCTGCAAACACTCAGCTTCAATCCTTGCGCAAAAGGAATCAACTATTAGGCCCAAAGTGCATGCACAGTTTGTTTTTTGGTTGTATGCTTTTCGAGCGAAGAAAAAGAATACTCTTGACGTTGGTCCTGGAACGTCGCACGTCGAACGATCGTCGAACATAGTAGTGTCTCTAGCAAAGTGCTCATCTGCAGCAATATACAGCATAATGAAGTTAAATAAGCGCTAGTTGTCCACTCAGGAAGCCTGCACGAATGTGCACACTAAGTTTCACGTCATTTGAAAAAACACGCGGTGCGTGATGCGACTTCGAAGTTGATGTGTACAATTGTACACACCGTGACTGAAAGGGCTACAAACAACGCTTTCACGGTTTTCGCCCAAGCTTTAGCACACTTTTACCTTTGAAACAAGCGAACAGGGATGGAAGGATATCATGAGCGTTTCGTTCATTCACCCTTGCGGCTAGTCAAAGAAGCAGCACCATGCACTCCCATGGTGAAACGGGCGATACGACTGGCATTGAAAAACGTCAATATAATTTAAGGGTCTTGGATGGTACTGTATTCTACAGGGCTATACGTGAGCGGAAATTTTTATTACTAGGTATGCCGCACATATCTAGAATGGCGACTTTTTTGGCGAAATTTGTAAAAAAATGGCGACTTTCGGCGACTTTTTGGTCGTCGTTTGGCGACATTTACTCGAAAGTCAGTGGCAACCCTGTTACCGACCAGTGTCAGTTTCGGTTTCAAAAACGACAGGCCTCCGGGTGCAACTATCACCACCTAGCGGGTGCAGCACTCGAGCACGTCAGCACACAGAACTGTGACGCACTTCCGCGCGGTTCGCGAACAGCCGCCGAGGCTGCTGGAGCGAACGCGAAAAAAAAAAAAAAAACCGGCTATGACGTCATCATAACTTGTTGCAGCGTGGTCACGTGAGGGAGGTAGGGCGGTCACCGAGGGTCACTTTTGAGGGTGTCAATAGCGCGAGAGTGTCGATCGCACACGCAAACTTCAAAAGTCATGTATAATGCCTTCCCAGCTATATTCGCTGTTGATATTTTGCAGATGATATACGCGTGTTCGCGGGAATCGATCCCGTAGGCTTATCTCGGCCGCGAAATTTTGTGTCACTACCCCTTTAAGTTTGCGTACGATTTTTACGGAAACTGGATAGAACCTTTATAATAATAATAATAATAATAATAATAATAATAATAATAATAATAATAATACCTGGAGTTTTACGTGCCAAAACAAAGAAGTGGTTATCAGGCACGCCGTAGTGGAGGGCTCCGGAAACTTTGAACACCTGGAGTTCTTTAACGTGCACTGATATCGCACAGTATACACAGGCGTCTAGCACTTACACTCTAAGGCAAAAGGGTGTTAAAAGGGTGTGTGGTTCGCCCTTTTGGGGACTAATGGGGCTGCCACAACCATTAATCCCTTTAAGGACTAACGGCACCGGGTCTAACAGTTAGTCCCCACAATGGACTAACATTTAGTCCTCACATTTACACCTTGCCGGGCAATTGTTAGTCCCCACAGATCACCTCAATGGACTAACATTTGGTCCCCACATTTACACCTTACCGGGCAACCGTTAGTCCTCGCAGTTGCACGTCGCCGGACCAATGGTCGGTCCACTCAAACGCTCCATTCGGATGAACTTTTTATCCCGGCGATGATTTTCTACAGTTACTCTCCGCAAGACTTAATACTTTTTTCGCGTGTTTCTTTCCGCGGTGAGCAACTAATTCCACGGAAAAGAACACGCAAAAGAATATTTAGTCATGCGTGTGTTACTGCTTTCGCATTCAATGCGACAACGAAAGACAAAAGTGAGACAATGAAACGTTTTATTTTTTCTATGCATATGAAGTTTCTGCTTTCTTTCATTGAATTCACTGCAATATGTCCAATACAGGTTCAGCCGGGTTGTCATATCTCGTACAGTCCTTTCTGTGAAGCAGCTCCAACGGAAGCGATAGATGGCAGGCGTTGTACGCGCCAGGGCACACAGCATTGTGCTCGTTGTGTGCAACGGCTGCATCCTGCAAAGCACAAAAATATTGCAAATATTTAGTCACGTGACAGCGACGGTGAAGACGCACGCACTGTGCAAATACGTGCAAGGTGAACTAAAACACGTCTAAAACATGGCACGCGAATAATTTCACCCCTGCGAAGCACAAGAATATTGCAAATATTCTGCGACACGTCACAGAAGGGATGAAGACGCACGTACATGGCAAATACGTGCAAGGTGAAATCAGAATCAGAAATCGTTTTATTTAGTCATCGAATCAATTACAAAATTTGTGTGCAGAAGGAGGTCCCATAGTCAGAGACTGAATCGGGACCTCCTACAGTAGTGAATATAGAAAAAATTAGTTGATGCAGCAAACAGTGATACAGAAAACAGGTAATAAAATACATCGCAGGTAAAAAGGAAAAAAGGAGTTCTACTTAAGAAAATCATTAGCAGAAAGCAGCAACAAAAACTGAAATTATACAACATAAAAAATAGAGGTAATTCAACTCTCTTAAACAGTTTTCAGGTAATTACCATGGTGAAAGATAGTAAAAAATAAAGTACGAAAAAGAAAGCTAAGCAGACACATCTGATATCAGCAATGTAGGATGATGATGCGATGCTGCGTTAACATTAGGTTGTGAGAAGACATGAAAGGGAGCGGGAGTAATAGAAGTGACCAAAACTATCCAGATTATGGAATTGATGAGAGGAAAGTTTTCATATCTTTTTTGAATACGCCGATTGATTCCGAGGTTTTTATTCCTGAAGGTATAGTATTCCAGAGATAGATTCCAGTGAAGTGGGCTGTTTGTTTGCCATAGTTAGTGTTAACTATAGGTAAGATAAAATTGTGATTTTGTGCAAACCTTGTCAAATTTGTATTCTCTAGACTTGATGGAGGGATTATAAACAAAGGAAGCTGATTTTTCATTTGCTTGAAAACTAGTATTCCTAGATTATATTTGAAAGTGTTCTCGATTGTTAGGATGTTGTTGGCATGCAGGAGTGCTTCATCACTGCGATAATGACTATGGGTAAGTATTCTAACAGAGTGATTTTGCATAGTTTGAAGGGAGACGAGATGACTGCTGTAGGTATTACCCCAAGATGTGATACAGTAATTAATATGAGAATGAATAAAAGCGTAGTACAATGAAAGTAATGTGGGTTTGGAAAATATATCGCGGGATTTAATTAGAACACGTATGCCGTAAGCCATTTTTTTTTCTCAGGTATGCAAAATGCGAATGAAATTTCAAATGACGGTCCAGTTTAATTCCCAAGAAGGTCGCCTCATCGTCTGCTTCAATTGCGAATTGATTTAGAAATATTGGCGGGATATAATTATGTTCACGTTGGTGAGAGTAGAAAACAACGAATTTCGTTTTAGTGGGATTTATTTGTAATTTATTATGGATACACCAAGCAGCCAAGCCTGAAAGGTCATGATTTAGTTTCTGTGTCAGAGATTGGAGGCATTTATCAGTGTTAACAATTGTTGTGTCGTCTGCATTCTGAACGGTAAGGCAAGATGGCAAATCATTTATGTAAATACTGAAAAGAAGTGGGCCGAGAATAGAACCTTGCGGTACTCCTATATTTGTTACTTTAGGTATAGATTTATTACCTAACAGACTGACATCTTGGCTTCTATTGAGTAAGTAGTTTTTTAATAATCATAGTGCAGGACCAGTTACGCCTATTGCTCCAAGCTGCATAAAAAGAATGTTGTGGTTGATAGTGTCGAATGCTTAAATAAAAACACACGTCTAAAATATGGCATGTAAATAATTTCACCGTGATGTCATACATAATCAAAGACGCATTTCAAGCCACACAGCGCAACAAACACTTCAATTAGTGAAAACTTGAAAGCGCGAACGATGAAGACGAAACACATACAACAGGACTTGCGTGCCCTATGTGTTTCGTCTTCGTCGTTCGCGCTTTCAAGTTTTCACTAATGATGGACCAACTCGCCCAAACCAAGGTATTGTTGAAACACTTCAAGTGCGGCAGCCGCAGCCATCACGCCGAGGCGCCGCCAACCACCGTGCCCCAACAAGCCGGCGAGTTTTTTGCGAGCGGCGTCAGCCCGTCAGCCGCCGCAGCAGCCAGGGAAACTCGAGCAGACCAGCGCGCGAACGCGAAGCCGACGATAACGGCGTCCAATTTCCACCAAATTCCTCGAGCGCGCACCAGTACAGCGAGCGAAAGTGGGGTCGACGCCACGAACTGCGGCGAAGTGCTTGCGAGCGAGCGTCGAGGAAGCCGAAGGTCATGGCGACCAATGGCGACCGAAGCGCAGCTAAAGTCGGCTAGCTGAAGCACCCGCCAACCCATGCCGGTGCATTTCAAGCGCGCGGCATACAATCGAGCTCGTTGCTACCGCACAGCATTTCGGACGAGTCGCAAAACAGCGGCAAGGCCTCCTAAAGGGCGAGACAGACGGTACGATTTTCCATGCGATGCGGCGTCCGACACGGCGGTGGGGAAGAGGGAATGGTTGGTCCGATGCTATGAAAGGTCACCATTCCGGTGTCCGCACAACCGTGTCGGCCGCCAAATCGCATGGAAAATCGGACCGTCGCAATGCCCGCCCACAGAGCCATATATACCCTTCGGGAGAGTTTGGCGATTGTTTCATCTCGCCGCTCTCCGAGCTCCGCCCCAGCGCCGCCCTCTTCTCGTGACGTAAACCATCTATCCTCGCCGGCGGCGGTAGGCGGCAGTGGCGACAGCGCGGCGCGGAGTCCGGCGCAGCCGCGACGGAGAGACGCCGGCGCGCCGCACTTACACGATCGCTGAGGAGCGCGCGCAGGTTGCGAAGCTCTTGTGCGAAGCCGCGCTTATTCATGGCGACTGCTCCTTGCATTCAAGCGTGAATTTGTTGCGTGCGATGGGCTGCTGTTGCGCGGTTGGCTGTTCAAACAGCAGCGCGCAGGGTTTCCGCCTTTTTAGGCTTCCGAAGGAAAAGAAGCGACGACGTCTTTGGATCAGAAACACCAGGCGCAGCAAATGGACCCCAACCGACTGCTCCGTGTTATGCGGTGTACGTAGTTGAGTATTTCGCTTGACTATTGCTCGTGTTGTAAGCAGCAGTGTAACATTAACACAAGCTTATTCGTTGTGCAAACAGGCCCTTTCAGGCGCACGAACTTAAAAAATAATTTTATCTCGCTGAAAGAAGGAGTTTTATGGTTCGCGTATCGAACGTGTGGGCAGATTGAAATTTTGCAGCGATCACGCTATAAGTGTCAAGCGTGATCTGTTGCGTTTACGTAATTTATCGCGCGTTCTCAGAACGAGCATGTTATGTTACCGTGATGTTGTGAGGGGAAGAATTATTTCGATATCGCATGGTTAGTGCCGCCGCGCATCAGCTGCGGCGGTTACCTGGCATGTGTGTACGTTATGTGGTCTGCGTTTCTGTGGCTGGCAGCCTGTGGTGTCATTTACCGCTGTGTTGCCGCTTGTGTACATGCTACCAGTTTCACGTTTAATTAATCCGCGCCTCTGTGCTAAGCGAATGTGCCTTGCGCTTTTTAGTCATGCACGTATAGTGCGCGATGCTCGTGCAGGAAGCTCTTCCACTATAGCAAGGGGCCCTTATGTGCTCGATGAAATTTCGTGATTAGGAAGTATAGAGCGCGAAGAAGTTGAGCAGAAAAATGATTTTGTAAAATAAGCCAACAGGATGTCCGCTATCAGACTAGCCGAACGAGGTATTGTTTTCATTTAACACGCGCCTACTGGGGGCCCTGCACCTGCTCTGACGAAAACCTTAGATGCCTCAGCAAACGCGAAAATTGACCGCCGGCGTTCGCGGCGTGAACACGAGGGATGTCAAACATCATGACTTCACGTCATGATTTTTGACATCCCTCGCGACTTCACGCGATGACGTCCGCACATGACCAGATGTGGTGTAGAAAGATTGCAGTGCCTCCGATCTTGGAGGCAGTGCAAAACAACGTTAGGTCACAAAGCTTTCGAGGGGGGGGGGGGTGAGGAACAATACATCAACTGAAGGAAAGGAAGACGCACCAGGAGCGTGGCGTCTAAATCATGCTCTACATGACATGCGCGTCATGATTGTCGTATTAAATCCTGTTATTTATGTTCTTCAGACAGTCACGTCGCGCAATACCAATTTTGGTGTATATCAAGCTAGCGAAACTGCCGCCAACGCACCATAATTGTGGCACGTAAGTTATGCTGTACATGACATGCGTGTCATGATTTTCATGTTAACACCTCTTATATATGGTCGTCACAGAGTCACATCACGCAATACCAATTTTGGGGTATATCAATCGGGCGGAACGCCCGCCACCGCACCATGAGCGTGGCACGTAAGTGATGCTGTACATGACACGCGTGTCATGATATTCACATTAACTCCCGTTATTGATGTTCGTCACATAGTCATGTCGCGCACTACCAATTTTGGTGTATAGAGAGCAAGCGAAACGGCCGCCAGCGCTCCATGAGCGTGGCACGTAAGTCATGATGTGGATGACATGCGTGTCATGATTTTCACATGAAATCCCGTTATTTATGTTCGTCGCACAGTCACGTCGCGCACTACCAATTTTGCTGTATATCAAGCTAGCGAAACGGCCGCCAGCGCACCATGAGCGCGACACGTAAGTCATGTTATACATGACACGTGTGTCATGATTTTCATATTAACTCCCGTTATTTATGTTCGCCATACACTCTTGTCAAGCCATACCAATTTTTGTATGTATCAATTTAACGAAACGGCCGCAAGAGCACCAAGACTGTGGCATGTAAATCATGCTGTACATGACATGCATATCATGAGTTTCATGTTATGACCAATTATTTATGTTTGTCATACAGTCACGTTATGCCATACCAATTTTGGTATACACCCCATGAACGAAACGGCCAGGAGAGCACAAATTCGTAGGCGGCTAGATAGATAGATAGATAGATAGATAGATAGATAGATAGATAGATAGATAGATAGATAGATAGATAGATAGATAGATAGATAGATAGATAGATAGATAGATAGATAGATAGATAGATAGATACGCACAAGTCGCAGAAGTTCGCTAAGAAATTCTTCGCATTAAAAAAAAAACCAAGATAGACGCAAACCCACAGGTCTTCATAGCTCGAAAAGTCACCGATCATCACGATAGTCCCTCATGCGAATTCTGAGCCCAGCTTTGTGTTGAGGCAACGCGAACTGTTTGAATTTCTTGCTATCCGCTTTGGAACATTCTTACATATTGCCACAGAAACAGCCAGTGCTCGTGGGCTACGAACGCCACTCTGTGAATTGCAGGCGTCATCGACATCCCCGTCACGACAAGCGAGACAGTAGCAGCGCACCCACCAGCCCTGCATGCGCACGAGCTCCGACCGAAGGGCGAGCACGCATGGCGGAGGAAGAAAGCGATGTTCGAGGCCAGTGGCTCGTGATATCGACAGAATCCACGTTCGATGTCTTTCGTCCTCGTTCGCTCTATCAGTTACGCCGACGACGCCAACGGCGATGCCGAACAACGCAGGAAGAGACGCCTAAGAGCTGCGCTCTAAAAGCACAGCGCGTATTGTAGAACGTCGTGGACTCGAATCGGCGTGCACAACTCAGTTTCACGATGACTTGGACACGTCTAATTCACTCCATATTCTTCATTAAAACCGTGTAACAATGTTCTTGCACAATTTCGCTTTCGGAATTTCTTTAGGAGCGCTAGATTCCACGAATGAACAGTGCGTACATAGCCTCAGCCGTGCGCCCGTCGCGCGGAAAGACTATATATGGCGGACGCCGCCGGAGCGGAGGCGTGGCGGTGACGTGAACAGCGTCATTGCCGCGCCGCGACGTCACTGCCCCGCCCATTCGCCAGACTCTCCCCATCGACGGCTCTGCCCGCCCATAGACTGTCGCGCCCCCAAGCGAAATACAGGAGCGTCCTCTCGAGGAGGGTTAGTAAAAGACAAAATGGCAGCACTACGCAGTCGCTCCCTTGTTCGGCTGTGCTAGCCTCAGTGTTAACGCGTTGGCAAGAAAGGAACACTACGGCTTTGCATGTTCCCTGCATCAGTGAACAAACCGGGCCCTCCGTGACACGAGAAATCTGATTCGTTCTTGCGAGACGCGAAGTTTTCGTGAAAATACGTGGCAACTCGCGCTTTCAATGCTAGCCCAGAGCGTACACACACTATCAGCTTCGCGAGGCTTTCTGTAGCCACGTAGGTTAGTTAAATGTTATCGTCTGACATGTTCAGTTGTAGCTCACCCTGTTCTACTTGCATATAGCATTGGTCAGTGTTTCTTGTAGCGCGGGCTCGCGATGTGCTCTTGTATAAATGAGCGATCTCAAGTTGGCGATACATTAAAATAGGGCCTCTATCCTTCGCCAGCAAAGCGCTGTTACGAATCGTGCGAGCGACGTTTCTATCATTCGAGGACGCGTCTGCTCGACGCCTTTCGTGGAGCGAACGCCTTCCATCCACGCCGTCCTTCGCCAGTGTGTTGGGTTTCATAGCCGCCGCTGCGCCGCTTGTTTTTGTACGTTTGTTCATAGGCGGCAGCACACTGCAAGCGATTTGCTTGTTGACCGGAGAGCAAAATGGCAAAATGTTCTCCGCGCCCAGACGTCTCTCTGATTGTAAACGTGGTGACGCGTAGTGGTCGAAGTCGTTCGGCGGAGGAAATTCTTCAGACTGCTTTCAGCAGTGATGTTGAAAGGAACCATCTTGACAACAAGGATTTTTCACTGGACGTAGAAGACTGTGAAAGCACCGAGAGTGACAGCGACGATGAACCACCAGATGCTAACTCACGAGGAGCGAGTTGCACTTCACGTCCCCTCGTGCGTTAATGTTCTTTCACGCTCGTAAGTCACTTTGATTGTATTTAATGTATAATATCCTTGAGCGAGATCAAAATAAAAGCATAGTTCCTCTTGTGCATTGCATGTATCACAATTATTGTGGATATTATGGAGCGTCGCATGCCGCCAACACGCTCGAGCTCTGCCAGCGAAGCGAAATGGTTAGAGCGATGGAACGTGCAGTCACGGCCACAATCCACGCCTCTCGGCTAACTTCTTCGACGTTGCGAAAGGCATACGTTTGCATTCTTTTCGATATTCATGTTTCGATCGTGCTGATCGAACAATTCCCAATGGGCAACCAATAACTTTGGGACGTCTATCGGACCACTTTTCTGGATATTACGTACATCCGGCGGATGCACGAGAAAATCCATGGGACATCCAACGGGACGTCCGCAGGACTATATGGCGCCAAGGAATTGAACATCCCGAGTTAATCCCACCGGGCGTCAAAACCGGATATTCGGACGTGCTTGGACGTATGCAAATTCAGTAAAAATCTTACCCGACGTCCAGAAAACGTCCGTGGAATGACCCATATGCTGGACACAGTGAGGCTTTTGGTCATTATCACGTGCAGAGCTGGACTTTATGTGTATTTTTGGCACCTTCAGGATATCATATCCTGAAGGTGCCCAAAAATCCACAGAAAGTACAGCTCTGGACGTGATAATGACCAAAAGCCTCGCTATATCCAGCGGGGCACCAATGGGCTCATTGTAAGTATACAGCTCAAAAATCGAGACGCAGACAGTAAAAGTAAGGACACAAACAAGCGCTTCTTTGTGTCCTTACTTTTCTTCTACACACCACTTATATCCAATTTCCATGTAGAATTCACATCGGTTTACTACTGAACAAATAATAAATCTGAACATGCAGAGGATGAACACGTACTTCATAAATGACGTTTAGTGTATGGCCCACAAATAATCACGCTTATCAGAAGCAATAAATTATCCAATAGTCTTGTGAAAGCGACTTTAATAATGAATAAAGCGCTGCCGAATGTGGCACAAAATACGACAGGGTGACCGCACAAGGTGAAGCTGATTGCCGCGGCAGCAACATAAATTCAAGTTCTGCATGAATGCACTCCAGGTCCCGTCAAAGAAACTGCGCTGGCTTTCGCACATAATGGCGTGGTCTCTGGCCTCATGTCTTGTACAAACAGCGGTGAAGAAAAGCTGCATACAAGAAGAAGCAAGTAAGCTAGGTATAATTTACAACAAATAATTGAGCATCAAGTCATTTTAAAGACAGATTTCCAATTACAGATGTGATCAAATGCTGTCATGTATTTATTAACGACAATCATAACTACTCACAAAGCGAGGCACCTGTTGTAGAATCGTTGCACTATTTGTCGCGACAGGCCGGCACGGTTGTAATTAGCAAGCAAGCAAGCAAGCGCTCGCTCGCTCGCACGCATACACCCACCCACACACGAGCTGTAACCCGCAGAAGAACAAGATGACCGACCCGGAATAGGGCGAGTAAGTCTGGCTTACGATTCGCAACGGCGAGTCCTCCGTATATAGTTTCGCGTTCGACCAAGATTCAACCACCAGCAAAGAACTGTCATATTTAACCTCTTAATCACAAGACAGCTAAAAAGTTCCAGCAGTGACGACGAAAAGTCAGGCGCACTTAATTTCACTTACCCAAAGAAGTAAGTTATCTGAATAGCTGCTTGCTAGCTGCAACGAAGGTGGCGAGCAGATCCGGCCATTGTTGTAACGAACCGTCGGCGAATACAAACAGTAGAGCTTGTTTCACGAAGGTAGTGTCTATATTGCCGGCTGCCGGTCAATAGACCTCTACCGGCCTACGTCACTCATGCCCCGTGACGTCAGGTCACGTGACCTCTCGGCGCACGTGCAACGGCGGTGGTTGGCAAAACACTCCCGCTGCCGTCTCAGCGTGGTACAGTCGCACGGTGTTTGGCGCGCGTTTTTTTTTTTTCTTTTTGAACCTTTTCCTTCATCTTTCGGTTCCAAGATTTTTTAACACGAAAGTGTTTTATGCCGGGGTCCACCAAGAGTTCAGTGACGTATTTCCGTCACGGAAATGACGTAGAAAAAAGATACACGATCAGATGGCAAAGAAAAAAAGGTACCGTCAACGGGCATCGAACCCACGACCGCTCGGTCCGCAACAACAGATGCCGGGCACGCTATCCACTGCGCCACGGTCACATACTCTGGAGGCTTTACGAACGCGCCTTTTATATCTACCACTCTCCCGGTCGGCGGGGTGGTGTTGACCTCTGGGAGTGGTAAGGTAAAGTAATTCGTCATTGCTGTGGCCTCCGCGACTAGCACCTGCAACGCGTTACGCGTCCATCCCATTCGGCGCGTTTTCAATAGAAGTTGAATTTTGCCAATCCCTTAACCCACCGCGAGGTGGCGATCTCAGCCCAAGCGTGGTAAAAGCGTCGGCGTCGCTCACACCATCACGCTAATAAATAGCAAAAATAGCTCTGCGACGCGCGCCTGCCTCACCTGGCTGTAACACCGCGTTCCGCGCTCACGCGCTCGCCGCTCGCCCCGGGAAAAATTGCGGCCGGGCTACCGGGGCGGCACGGCGCGCTTTGCGTTTCCCTCTAGTCCGGCCGTGGTGTTCAATCACATTTTAACATGCCGCGGGATGGCGACCAAGTTCTGCGTCCAATATGTGACGCTCTTCTGGCTATCACACCTCGTTCTCTGATTACGCTTTCACCGTTAACTTCTACAGCTACCACACCGGTTTGTTTAATCATTTAACATGGACGTTAGTCGTCGGGATGGAGATGTACCACCAATCATCAAAGTGGGTGCATACACGTTAAACGGCGCCTTTAGCTACATCAATATACATTGTGCAAACTCTCTTTGTCAATGTACAGTAAGCATTCAGTTACTTCTGTAAGGGCACGCTTAACTTTCGTGTTATTCCGAGTCCTATGATGGAGGGATCAACCGTGTTTTGTGGTATGTGTCAAAGAACATATAAATGTGTCGTGGACTGCGTGACGCAACATTTGCCACGCTGCTGGCTGTTTAACTTGGAGAAGCGAACACACGTGGTGGTCTGTGCGAGGAACAGCAGCATCGTCTTCGAAAATGTGCCGCGTTTACTGTGGCGTGTAGTGTGCGTTGAAAGGCAGCGACGATATCGGTTGACCTTTGCGGACGTTGAAAGTGACAATATTGTACGTGGTGTGTGAATAATGATGCATCTTGTTTGCGAAAACATTGGCGTGCGTTGCGTCTAACAGGGCCATCTGCAGTGACCGGTTGTCGAGGGAACATCAGGATTGGACATTTTATTTGACGCGATGATCTGCGAGTGCGTACATCTCAGTGTTTGTGCTGCGTGCACAAAAAAAAAAAAAAAAAAACGTGCATGATGTCCGGACTGAAAGGTGAGACTACGCATGAGCTACCAGCGTGTTTTAGCATTGCCGAACATGCATGTACGGTTTACCACGGCGAATACCCAGAAACATACGCGTATCGCTTTTTATTGGAGATGTGCGTCTTAATGGAAGCGGTGGAGATTCTTGTTTGTCATATTCTAGTTAGCTTATCTTTACGGCTCGATATCTATGAAGTGACATTCCGGGTTTGTGTACCAAGTCTAAAGGCGAGGAGTAAGTATATAAACACGTTGTAGGCATCAGATACAGCGAAGTAACCGCGCAAGAGATTATTTATAAATAAATTACTGTGTTTAACATCTGAAAACTGTTCAGTGGATTATGAGGAACGCCGTAGGGGAAAACTTCGCTTTAATTTTCACGGGGATTTCTTAACCTCAACCGAACGCACGGCAACGAGTGTTTCCTTCGTTTTTTTTTTTTTTTTCATTCATCTCCGATCAGAATTTTGCGCCGTGAGTGGGAATCTAATCCGTGACCTCGCGCACAGCAGCCGCCAATGCTGTAGATCGTTTAAAACTGCAGTGCAGATTTCGTGACAGAAATTGAGTACGTTCACATCCATGCCATGCTAATAATTCTCCAAACACCAGTCGTCGTGAAAATGTACAACGTTCGCTTTCGAAGAGCATAAGATTTTTTTATCGCTGTCATCCGCGACGAGCCAATCATATGTTGACCTGATAGAATCGTTCATTATAGGCAGTGACTCTTCCTTTTAACAGCTGCGAGTTCAGAAAATAGCAATTTGCAAAAACCTCTATCGAAGTAACGCAGACACACACAGCGCTGCTATGCAGAGAGATCCCGCCGGCGGAACTTTCTTGCCAACCAGCGCCTGCTCCGAAGGCGGGACTGGGGGGCGGGACACTGCCAGTGACGTCACACTGTTTGCAAACAGGGAGAGGTCTATTATATCGGTCGACGGGTTACCGGCAGTTCTTTCCTATTGGCCACCCGCGACCACGTGACCTCTGCGGGACGGCCCCTTTCGAGCTCTTGTTCGTGTGTCTGATCGTACGCCATCGGCTGTCCGCACGTGTAGTCGGTAACGGCGCTCCGCGTGAACGTGGCTCTTTTTCTGGTCGCTGCCACTTGGTAACACAAGAAGTGCACGTTTCCTGCAGTCACAGTCAAATTGACGATGGATTGGCGGCCTCGCGATACCGGAGATGCCAGCCTCGGGCGTCCATTGACTCCTCTAGTTGACCAGCCCGTACGCCTGCCCCGAAGGGGCAGGCGCGCGGGCTAAACAGAGCGTGGCCGCGACAGCGGCCAGTAGCGCGTGACCGTGACCCTGCCAACCGGCCATTGAGCGTCAGCGAAATGGCCGCACTCGCGAAGCGAGGGCGAAGCCATGATTAGTTTTCCGCGCCCGAAGGGCGCAGAGGGCCTTCACTGAGCAACAGGAAAATAATGTACTCTCGTTTGTGGAAAACCATCGATGTGTATAGCGTTGAAACGTCTCTCGAAGCCAGGCAAAGTGCCGTAGTGACACGGGCATCATGCACAATCATGCACATGTATTGCCGGCACGACAGGCTCACCGGAAATGTGCCGGCAGATAAGTCACATGGTAATGGGCATCCAATAGGGAAAAACTGCCGGCAACTTTTTTCCCGGGATAATATGCCGGCTGCCGGCACTATAGGCGCGGCCTTTCACGAAACACTGATGGAAAATATGCGGCAATGGCATGAGCACAGTTACTTGATGCCAGATAACAGTCAGTGAACCGTACAGAAAAGCTGGCAACGCTACACAAAATGCGAAACGATGACTGCTGAGCTGCTGCCACCGCAAAACGACGCGACGACGCCAACGGTGCCTCCGCAGTCGCCGGTGCACGATCGCGAAGGACACGTTTGAACATGAGTGCCGCCGAAGCTGATTGCATATATATATATATATATATATATATATATATATATATATATATATATATATATATATATATATATATATATATATATATATATATATATATACATATATATATATATATATATATATATATTGTGATGACCAAGAACGACGCTGGGCTTCGGGCGTGCGGGCAGCATGCGGGAGGCAGAGGAAGAAGAGGAACAAAGAAGAAGAAGAACCGGACCCACTCCTGATTTACGTCGGGAGGTGAAGACAACCGGCTCGAGGAAGCAGGCCTTGGCAACTGCCACGTCTGCCGGTGTCTGCCCGTGCTTGTTGGTTCTGGTGGATTGGCTAAGATTCGAGTGCTAGTAGCGGTTTTCCTTTGCATTCTTGCGGATTCACTGATAAGTTTGAAAATCGTCAGCTGAGGCCGATGTCTAAAAACTCCCCTGGCAGGGGTTTCTCCCCTTGGACGGCATCTCTCCCACCTAACGACCTCCCTTTGGATTTTTTCTCTCGCAGCGGAGTCACAAGCATCCCGGTGGCCTTGGTACCATCTAGCGGAGGCTCCATTCGTCTGAACAACCCTCAGGCTATCCAGGAATCGCTTCACGCTGCCACTCCCCTGTACCAGACGATAACGGATGTGAGACAGTTCGGTCGAGGAGGTATCGTGTGCAGATCGCCAGACTAGACCTGTGTTGCTGATTTGCTCAGGTGTTCCACATTCGCGAGAACTCCGGTGAGTGCATTCATTCCTGCTCACCTAGCTTGCACCAAGGGAATTGTAAGAGGTGTCGATTCCAGTCTAACTCCTCAGCAAAAACACTGGAGAAACTAGCGGCAGCTGGTGTTATTGCAGTTTGCCGATGTAATAGACTAGTTGACAATACCAGGGTGCCTACTGAGTCAGTTATTGCCACTTTTGCGGGAACTACATGCCCTTCCGAAATTAAGATATGGCCACTCGTATTCAGAGTAGATCAGCTAGCTCCGCGCCCTCTTCAGTGTCATAATTGCTGGAGATTTGGTCACAGTGTCGGCGGGTGTAAATCGGGCCAGCGCTGCTGCAAATGTGAAGAAGACCATGCCCAAAAAGACTGCACTTCAAAAGATGAACGTTGTTGCCTATGTGGTGGAGACCATACCGCTGACTTTCCCAACTGTTCAGCTCGCGCCCAGGAAGTACAGATTCTGGAAATAATAGATAAACGGCGATGTTCTAGGAGAGAAGCAATCATCACTGTGAAAGAAAGGGCATTTGGTTATGCAGGAGTTGCTTCTAAGCATAATTCTGTCTCAGAGCAATCCCTCACTTCAATTATTGAAGCAGCTGTGCAGAAGGCAGTAGCGAAGGCTATGGACCAGCTATTGGCGAACCTGGGAGACAGCATTGCACAGGCTATTTCAGAAAAAAATGAATACCGCCATGCAAACTGCTGGTCAGTGCTCTGTAACATCTTTGAATACTAAACCTACACAGCGTACCAATGAGGAAAGTAATCAGATACCCAACTCTGAATGTGGTATCGCGTCAACGAACTCATCTGTTACTCCTGTCTCTGAAAACCAGTCAATCAACGATATGGAAATGACAGATGCAGACCATATTGCTAGGGCCCAAAAGAGAGCAATCTCGTCAGCTGGTGAGGACTCGTCATCTCTGCCTCAGTCGAAATCGAAGAAAAGTCAGCCTAAATCAATTTTGAAAGAAAGCATATTGGAGAAGGCAATTTCTACTGCGGCACTTTCTTCACCATAGGGTCGTTGAAAGTGCTTCAGTGGAACTGCCGCTCCATTTTATCAGCTTCTGTAGACCTATTTTGTCTTGTTAATCAACATAATCCGGATATAATTTTATTACAGGAAACTTGGTTAACTAATGAGAAAAATTTTCATTTAAAGTCTTACCGGTGTTTTCGATTAGACCGACCTACTAGAGGTGGAGGTCTAATCACGTTCATTTCAGGTAAAATATGTCATAAGGCAAAAATTATTTTTCAAATTATGGATCCTGACTGTGAAATGTTAACCGTAGAGATGGTCCTTCCCGGCTGTTTTCCGATATATATTATAAACACTTATTTTCCTTGCGGTGTTCAGAGTACTAGCTTTCTTGACAGGGCATTAAATTTTTGTGGGCGTGATATATTGATTTCTGGGGACTTTAATTCGCATCATAATTCTTGGGGTTTAAAAACAGATTCCTGCGGTAAACGGCTGTGGAACTGGTCATTAGATAAAAACTTTTCTTGCAAAAACTCTGGATTTTGTACATTCGTGAGAGGCCTGAACCAGGGTTGCCACTGACTTTCGAGTAAATGTCGCCAAACGACGAGCACAAAGTCGCCAAAAGTCGCCATTTATTTACAAATTTCGCCAAAAAAGTCGCCATTCTAGATATTTGCGGCATATCCTAGGAATAAGAATTTCCGCTTATGTATAGCCCCGTAGCATACAGTGCCATTCAAAGCCCTTAAAGTGTATTGACATTTCTCAAGGCCAGTCGCATCACCCGCTTCACCATGGGTGTGCTTGGTGCACCTGGTTCTCCGACTAGCCGCAAGATGTGCGCGGTGGGGCAAGTATGAATGGATAAAACGCTCGTTATATCCTTCCATCCCTGTCCGCTCGTTTCTGAGAGAAAAGTGTGGTAAACCTTGAGCGAAAACCGTGAAGGCGTTGTTTATGGACAACTTTACATCCCCTTATATGAAAAAAAGAATTAACAGGTTTATTGAAAGTAGTAAGACGGAAGTCTTACAGGTACCGTTCATTAGTGAGTCTTATACATCTCAGTGTGAACTAATTATATGATACCGAACGCCATTGTCCCTTTCCTATAGTCACTTATATCTACCCGCGTCAATCCGATGCGTTATAATTGAACGGGTAGACCGTGTAAAAAGTTATATAGCATTTGTTTTCATTGCACACGCTCACCGAGAACAGCGGAAAATGCCTGAATAAATACTTTTTTATTGCACAAACACGCGCGTATTCGCCAATCTTCGCTATACGAGCTCATTTAGGGGATACTGCAGCAGTCAATAAGTCGCCAAGCTACTCAGAACAGTTGGAGCTTTGGCGGAGCAAATGGCCGAAACACACGAACAACCCGTCATCTATTCCCTTCAGAAGCGAAACTTTACAGAAGCTCTGAAGCATCTAGATGAGTCTAGATGAATTGAGGACATAGAAGCATCTAGATCAATTGAGGAGATACACATGAGTTACAAGACGGACATACCGAACGGCACGTAATGTGCACCTCAAAACCCAGAAAAATACAGAGAATAGTGCCGCTAATTCGTTGTGAAGACACTGAGCTTAGGATGCATAACTCAGTGGAGACCTGACCCGAAAATCGCCAAAAATTCGCCATGTCGCCATTCATAATTTTAGGCCGCCACGGGCCTCTCAAATTCGCCAATTTGGCGAAAAGTAGCCACCATTGGCAACCCTGGCCTGAACTGCTCTACAATCGATCTAACATTTACTAGCAATAGTCTCTCAGTATCTTCATGGTCGACTATTGACAGTGCCACTAATAGTGATCATCTACCAGTAATTTATGAAATTTTATGCCCAGTGACATTCGCTGCTGAACAAACCAATAGATTTATAAACTACAGCATATTTAAGAAATGCTTGATATCTGCAATTTCTCCAGTATCCGATGTTTCTGATGAACAAAAATCAAGGATAATTTGTAGTGCTCTGGAAACTTCTAGAAAAAAGTCAGAATTTGTGATTCAATCAAACAAAAATAATTTGCTCAACCCTTGGTGGAATTCGGATTGTTCACGCGATTTTAAAAGAAGGAAAGCTGCCTGGAAAAGCTTATTACATAACCAATGTCCGAAAAATTGGAGCGACTATAAATTCTACCGAATCATATTCAAACACACAGTATCTAAAGCAAAGGATGACTACGACACTAAGCATTACGATTTCCTATCCAAAGCCAAAAATAAAAGTGCGCTTTTCAAATTCCTCCGTAGTAGGAAAATTCTTCATCGTCCAAACATAGATTCTTTGGTGCACTCTGACGAAGAAATTAAGCAAATGCTAAAAGATATAGCAGTTGGTCTAGAAAGCAGATTTTCATCTCTACTATCACCATACACTAAAGTTGCAATGCCGAGTGATGACTACAACGAGATATCAATGACTGAACTGGCCACGGTAATGCAAGGACTTCCCAATTCCGCTCCAGGTTCTGATGGAATAACTACAAATATGTTAAAAATCCTTTTTAGGGAGGCCCCTGATATTTTACTAGCTATAGTTAATCATTCTGTCAAATGCTCATGAATTCCTTCTAATTGGAAAATTGCTAAAATAATTCCAGTTCTTAAAAACAACTCTGCAGGATACACCCTTGACAATATTAGACCAATAGCGCTAACTTCTAATCTGGTTAAATTAATAGAAAGAATTATTTATGCTCGTCTTATGAAATTGGTCGAGGAGAAAGAGATTTTCAGCCCCTTCCAAATTGGCTTTAGACCTAGATGTTCTATTTGGCATGCACATGTGGATTTGGAGAGCAGAATTAATTAGCGCGCCGTCACAGACAAATAGCAGCCCTGGTAACATTGGATATCTCAAAAGCTTACGATAGTGTAGAATATAAAATATTATTGGATCAATTAAACTTTAATGATATCCCTAATTATATAGTGAGGTGGTTTAGAGAGTTTTTAACTGGAAGGAAATTTTATTGTTCACTAAAAGGTCATTCTTCAGATATACATTGTCAGTCCAGAGGGGTTCCTCAGGGAGCAGTCACCTCGCCTCTTCTCTTTAATGTATTGCTGAGCAATATTCCCAGCCATAATGGTGTATACACATACGTATATGCAGACGACATAGCATTTTTTGCGTCCGACTCTGATATACATTCCCTATATACTCGCTTACAAACGTATATGTGCGCCATTGAAAATTGGTTAGAGGATATCCATTTATGTCTCAATGTTTCAAAGAGCTCAGTGATAGTTTTCCCTTTGGATAACCCAGTTAATATAACACTAACTTGCAACCTGCAGAACATACCACAAGTGGACTCGGTAAAATATCTGGGAATAATTTATGATAATCGTCTCCTCTGGCACACACATATTGAATACATAACAAAGAAAGGAGTACGAGCGCTAGGAGTATTGCGAAGACTTTGCAACAGTCGATCGGGGATGCGAAGAGACACACTAATTATGATATACAAAATTTATGTACGCCCAGTATTAGAATACGGATGTGTTTTATATTCGGGTGCACCAGCTTATAAATTGCGTCCACTTGTACTGCTGGAAAGGGAGGCCCTAAGGTTATGCCTCGGACTCCCGAAATTCGTAGCCAATAATGTCCTGTACTTAGAGGCAAGATTACCCTCTCTTTTGTGGAGATTTAGGATACTAACGGTACAAACTTTTCTAAAAATGTATGAATATCCTATAAAACTAAAAATTATTTTCATGTCTCACCCAGCGTTATTTTTTCAATCTTACTGGCCTCGGTTTCATACACCACAGGTGAGTTACGTACAAGCACTTATTGGACCCTTAGATGTTAAACTGAGTGAAGTTCCTTCTATTGACAAGGAAAAGCACAACCTTAAAATCATTTTTGACAATATATATCCAAATCATGCCAAAAATTTGCCTTACCAGATATTAAACGGCCTACTCCAAAGGCATTTAGAGGGGATACATACGACAAATATCATAGCTACAGATGCCTCACAATCCGAAGAAAATCTGGCATTGGTATTTTCTCTGAGACCTTCAACTGGTCATTTTCATTAAGACTTCCTGATTTCTTATCAGTATTTTCGGCGGAATTTCTAGCGGTAATTATGGCTTTACGAAAGCTGACCCCATCAACCTCAAGAGTTGCAATAATTACAGATTCATTATCTTTGTGTTCCGCACTCGCTGCAAATACCGAATCTCAATTATCACGTACTTTTCATTTTCTTGTTCCCACCCACGTAACTTTAATTAGATTAATCTGGGTACCGGGACACAAAGGGATAAAAATGAATGAAATGGCGGACTCTCTGGCGAAAGCCGCTCTCAGTGGTCCCATATTCTCAATTATTCCCATAACAGCACTCATAATTCGTGACAGATTTAGAAGGCGTGCCATAATTCAAGACTCCGGCAAAACATTAATCACTCATCTAAACGAATATCGACACCTCTTGTTCCCTTGGCCTAGGAATTTCTGTTCAACAAAAAAAGATGAAGTTATTTTTACTAAATTACGATGTCGCGTTCCAAAACTAAATTTTTATATGCATAGATCTGGTCTGGCTCCCTCCCCTCTTTGATCGTTTTGTAACCAGGACGAAACAGTTGAACATTATTTCTTATCATGTAACCGTTTCAGTTTACTAAGGAAAAACATTCTCAAAGCAGCGTTTAATCGAATTAGATTGGATTTCATTACTTCTAATATTCTATCCTTGGGAGCCTCCTCATTAGGTCACTGTCACCGGGATGTCTGTTCCGCTGTACAAAAATTCTTAATTGAATCAGGGCGGTTTTAATTCGGAATTTTAAATGAGCATTATGCATTTTTTCTAACTACTCTATAATTCATTAGTCATAGAAATCATATGTGGTCACTTCTACCTAAAATTAATCGTTTCTTGGCCAATCCCCCAGAGTGGGTGTGAGCCATGCATCAAGGAAATCATCATCATCATCATCATCAGAAGAAGAACAGCTGGCCCAGGAACGGGTGCTGTGTCCGTCTCTGTTCATTACAATGACGCAGCCTACGAACAACGAACCGTGAGTGCGTCCTCGTGGCTCATCGGCGCTGCAGACCTGACATCCAAGCACCGCCCACGATCATGGAGCCCGTGTCCATACTACTGCCGGAAGCACCTGTGCCACCATTCGAGGACGGCGTCCAGGCCTCCTCGGTGGCCAAAGGGCAGGCTTACCCCGGCGCCGCGAAGACAGAGCGCGGCTTCCTGTTGCCCGGGAACGCTGTTCACGCTTCCCGGGGCGACATCCTCTTGCTCAGGACTCCGTCGGCACCTGAGCTGCTTAGGGATGCTGTCCAAGCTCCCTCTGATCCGGATCCCGCCACAGTGAGCACAATCACCACCTCCGACTTGTCAAACATTGCCACTGGCTCCGCATGCGGATCATCGGATAGCGCCGCGCATCTGCGGCGTACCATCGCGCGACTCCGCCTCGAGATCAACGTCTTGATAGCGCGGAGCTCCGAGCTATGTCCTGCCGCTGTACCACCATTCTACGCCATGAATGCTCTGTTGGCTGCGGCCGCGTCGCAAGACATTGAATCTAGCTCAGTCGAGAACCGCAGAGAGCTCAGTTGTGTCCTCGCACAGCTCTCACACCAACTGGGCCCCTTGGCGTCGGCTCACTCGGTATTTGCGCCTCCCGTTCCACCACCGCCGGCAGCGGCAGTTTGCGAACTACCAGAGTTCAATGGCTTGCAGGACGATGCCGACAATTGGGTGGCGACCGTCAACGATATCGGGGCTCACGAGGCCTGGACGGAACCGCAGAAATGGGCCGTGGCGGTAGAGCGCCTTCGGGACGGTGCCGCGGCCTGGCACAGGTACGAAGGCGTGAGGCAGCAGTCCTGGCCAGGATGGTGTGCAGCTCTGATTGCCGCTTTCGGCTGGGTTCCCTGCGGCTCCAGTCAGCCCAACTCGACATCCACCGAGGACGGAGCTCAGGAGGGGTACCACCTCGAGGCTGCAACTGCGAACTGCAGCTCACCGGCAGACAGCTACGCAGCCTGGCCTGGTACTAACGCCGGACTGACGCCACGCTGTGACGCTGCCTCGGTATCCGATGCCATAACATCCCTGCCAATGGCCGAAAGCATTTCGCCTCCCTGTCTGTCGGAAAAGCTGCCCCCTTGCTCGCCATCGCCTGAGCACTTGGAGGCACCGGCCCGCATCGTGCTGGACGTTTTAGAACGTAATGAAACGCACATGGCCGCGCATTTCACCAAGATCCTCCCTGACCAGACGGAGGCGGATCTGCACGCTTTGAAGCATTCACTGGCTGAACGAGAAAGCGCTACCAACTCGCTAAAAGTTGCGGCGATTTCTTTCGCTATCTGGGCAAATCCACCGTAATCTAACCTAATTAAGGGCTTCTTTCGCTCGTTACAGCGCGCACAAACTACACACGATGCCTCCCAGGTTTGATCCGACGGAAATTAAAGTTGTGTGCCTCCGAGCCGTTGGCGGTGAAGTGGGTGCCACATCTGCCTTGGCTCCCAAGATTGGTCCCCTTGGTCTGTCGCCGAAGAAGGTCGGTGATGACATCGCCAAGGCGACGCAGGACTGGAAAGGGCTGAAGATCACCGTCAAACTCATCATCCAAAACAGGCAGGCTACCATCGAAGTGGTGCCCAGCGCTGCATCGCTCATCATCAAGGCGCTCAAGGAGCCGCCACGCGACCGCAAGAAGGTCAAGAATGTGAAGCAGGCAGCTATCAAACAAACAGTATTTGTCGTTGCTTCGTTGCGATCCGTTCTCCTCGGTATAGAGGCCTCAGAACGGCTAGGGGTTGTTAAATTTGTTGACGGCGTAACGTCTTCAGGATCGTGGGAGCACCGGTACCCTCAGCTGTTTCAGGGATTAGGTACGCTATCAGGAGAGTATACGATCCGCTTGAAGCCGAACTCTGTGCCCTATGCAGTTCACGTGGCGCGCCGCGTTCCTCTTCCCATGAGAGATGCTGTAAGGCACGAGTTGGACGACATGGAAGGACAGGGCGTAATAAGGAAAGTAGAGGGGCCTTCCGAGTGGTGCGCTGGAATGGTTCCTGTGTGGAAACCATCAGGAGCAATACGAATTTGTGTGGATTTAACGCACCTAAACAACAATATACTTAGAGAACGTTATGTCCTGCCCACCGTGGTTGAGACGCTAGGGTTATTAGGTGGAGCAACAGTATTTTCCAAGTTAGACGCGAATTCTGGGTTTTACCAGATTAAGTTGTCAAGAGAAAGTAGCTGTTGACCACTTTTATAACACCGTACGGAAGGTACTGCTTTCAAAGGCTGCCCTTTGGTATCACATCGGCGCCAGAGTACTTTCAGAAGAGGATGTCAGAAATCTTGACTGGCATGCCTGGCGTTGTCAATTTGATTGATGATATATTAATTTTTGGGAGCACGAAGGCAGAGCATGATCAGCGTCTCGAGAAAACATTGGAAAAGCTGGAAATAGAAGGCATAACGCTTAACAAAGCGAAGTGTTGCTTCGGCGTCAAAGAAGTGGCGTTTCTAGGATGCCTTATCAATAAAGAAGGCATAAAAGCGGACCCGAAGAAAGTGTATGCTCTTAGAAATTTAAATCCACCTCGTGACGTAAGCGGTGTACGTAGACTTCTTGGAATGGCTAATCACCTCGCCAGGTTTATTCCAAATTTGTCACAGATAAGCGCACCACTGCGTGAACTTTTGCAAAAGGGTCGCGAGTGGACATGGGGTAAACCTCAGGAAATTGCTCTGAGTAGCATCAAAGAACAGATATGTTCTGATCGTTGCATGGCAAAGTATGACCCAAAGCATCCGTCAATAGTTTCCGCTGATGCCTCTTCATTCGGGCTCGGCGCAGTATTATTCCAAGTGCAAGGGGATGGAGAACGCCGTCCAGTGGCGTTTGCCTCCAGGTCATTGTCGCCAACGGAGTCTCGGTACGCACAGATCGAGAAGGAAGCTTTAGCCTTAACATGGGCAGCGGAGAGGTTTGAAGGGTACATCAGAGGACTCGAAGTAAAGTTCGAGACTGACCACAAACCACTCGTAACGCTGCTGGGCAAAGCGCCGCTTGATTTGCTCCCTCCGCGAATTCAGCGCTTCAGAATGAGGCTAATGCGCTTCACGTTCAAGGTGGAGTACGTGCCCGGGAAAAATCTGGTCGTTGTCGATTACCTGTCTCGATACCCAGAAGTCGCCCGTCTGGCATCAACTACTAGTGATCACGTAGTAAACCATCTTAAAAGCATCTTTGCACGGCACGGTATTCCTGAAATCGTGTTCTCAGACAATGGAACACAATTTAGCTCATCAGCTTTCCATTCGTTCTCTCAAGAATACGGGTTCCGGCATGTCACATCGAGTCCCAGATATCCACAGGCCAACGGAGAGGTGGAGAGGATGGTTAAGACGATAAAAGGTCTCATTCAGAAATCCTGTGACCCATACCTCGCCTTACTAGGGTACAGAAATACCCCTGGACCTTTGGGGAAAACTCCAGCTGAGCTCTTGATGGGCAGGCGACTGCGTACTACGATCCCCCTGCACCCCAAAAAGCTTTCGCCCAAGGCCATCAACATGAAAAGAGTACGCGACAAAGATCGTGCGGTGAGGGAGAAGCAGAGGAGGAATTTCAATCGACGGCATGCTGCCCGCAATATTCCAACCCTGCTGCCGGGAACCAGTGTGTGGGTCAACGACAGTAAAGCTGCAGGCGTAGTCATACGGAACGCCGGGAGACCAAGGTCATACGTTGTCAGGATGGAATCTGGCGCCCAAATCGAGAGAAATCGGAGGGCTCTCGTGCGGCTCGAGCCGAAGGCTGATGACGAGGCCGGAAGTTATGACTTCCCACAGGGTGTAAGCTCGCCAAGCACAGCCAAAAATTTGCTCCATCCGCCAAGTGAGGAGACTGCCGAGTCAAATGTCGCTGATGACAGACAAACTGTTCCGTTGCCAGCGGAAGAACCAAGCGATTACGTGACACGCTCGGGAAGAAAAGTGATTGCACCGAAACGTTACGGTTACTAGTAGTGAAAATTCTTGGCGTCGTTATTCGTCAGTGGTTCTAGCGTATCCAGTGCCTGAAATGATGTATTGTGTTTTCAGTGAGACTCTTTTTTCACTTGTGCAGTGATACAGTACAGGACTCAAAAAAAAAGGGAAGATGTGGCGTTGCATCGAACGCGACCAGCGCTTCGAGGAACGCGTTGAGAACGCATCGACGTGCTCCGCCATACGACCAAGCGACGCCCGCTTTCCTGGACGGCTGCGGCGTCTGAACACACCGGTGACTGCTCCGCCCACTGAGGCTATAAAAGCAGGACAGACAATAAACGGGGGGCTTTTTCGGTTTGGGGCTTGAACGCTCGTCTCTTGTCTTTTTCTTCTGCGCGTCTGCCCCGACACGGTGGCAGTAACGCGACAGTCCTCATTGATGACCTGCCTGCGCAGCACAAGTCTGTTGCTTTTGGAACGGCTTGTGACGAGGATGTTCCGGCTGCACGCAGCGCGGCTTCACGAATTACTGGCTTGAGAACATCAGGGAGCCATCAAGTGACAACGCTAGAAAATCACAAGCCACGTCGCAGGTCAGCGCAGAAACCTAACTCCACGTTGACGCAGATGTCTAGAAGGACACTCAGACGCCCCTCGACCCGCTGCAAAATGCGCAGACGGTCGCGCTTGGTGCTGCATGTTGCGTTACCAGATCCATCATTTCCTACCCTGTTGTCGAAAATGTGGCGCAAAGGCCAGCCTTGCGCAATGCACCTGCGACCATGCCTGTACAGTCAGAGCCGCCCGCCAGAATTGTCGCCGAGAGAACTCTTCGCCAAGCCGCATCATGTCACAAAACTTCGACTGCCGCGAAACTGCCAACTCCGTCCACGAGAGGAAAATGAGACAGCTTTCTCTGCCAAGTCGCAGCGTGGCCGAGGTCGTAGACCACCACGACACAGTCAATGTCGTCCCCCAGAGTCGTCATCGGCAAAAGTTCAAGCCAAGCCCAAGCGTCTAGAACAACATAGCGAACGACCACGGAGACATAGCCAGTTTCGGCCAGCGGAATTATATTTAACAAATTTCCAGACGAAGTTCCAGCGTGGCCGGGTCCGGCCACCTCCGAAACAGTCAGTGCCGCCCACCAGAGACATTGTCGTCAGCCAACCGCACCAGCAGTCATGGCCGAGTGTGATGACCAAGAACGACGCTGGGCTTCGGGCGTGCGGGCAGCATGCGGGAGGCAGAGGAAGAAGAGGTTGAGACAATAGAACAGCTGGCCCAGGAACGGGTGCTGTGTCTTCATTACAATATATATATATATATATATATATATATATATATATATATATATATATATATATATTAGGTCTTGTAGACTAAGACGTTTTTTAGAGGTTTTGTGTTTCGTGGGAAGAAACTGCGTGCGTCACCCATTCACCTCTCTCCTAAGCACGTAAATAATCGCGAGAAATGCCACAAATTCAATGCATACATGCTCGCAATCCGTGGATTATTTCCTCAATCACATATTTTCCGGAAGATAAAAATTAGCAGCGGTTTCCATATGTTGCAAAATCAGTTTCACGCATTGTCAGATGAACTAGCGTGTTGCGGTTTGCATCCAAACAGCTTTGAAATGTCCGCACGGCCATCTCCTGTCGACGTCCTCTTGATATGCACGCCTGGATTATTGAAAACGTCCACGTGATATATTCTTAGGACGTCTGTCGGAAGACCTTTTTTTGGACATCCAAAACGCGACGTCCTCTGCACGGCCCGTGAACCACCGTTCTGGGACGTGGACATTCGGCTCTTCTTCGGCCGTCGTCAGGATATTCGTTGTCCATTGGGTTGCAACACGCGAGTGAAGTGTATTGCACACGGCTAGAGTCTCAGCATGGCTGTGACACAAGCGCTACTGAATGGGATGTTAAGTGGTTGTGTTCCGTTGAAGACGTAACTCCGCGTTCCCGAGTGCGCAAGTAATGACGACGGCGTATTGTGTTTGCAAACCACCACGTTAAACGTGTGGGCCCGTGCAGCAGCGATGGCGCTACTCGCTGGCGGCTTACTACTGCCGCAAATCTGTCAGGCAGGCTCGGTACGTACTACTTGTACTACCTCGGAGTGCCGTTCAGCTCATACGTCAATTCTAGTTCATGCAGTTTATGTATCACGCGCAGGATTTCGCGAAGCATCGTTTTGTGCACGGTAACGGAGCTGAAATATAACCCTTCACACCGCAGCAAATAATTAGGTGGCGAGTACTTAGCACTTTCCATGGTTTGGGAAAGTATTTTAGTCTCATATACATTTCAGCGTAGCTCATGACTTCATCCGGTGAATGTGGCACAGGCCGTACGTCTGCACGTTCTGTCTGTTCCTATGCTATACAAACGGGTTGACCCTCCTCCTGGCGCCATCTTGAAAAGCACGGCGCGCCACCTATAGTTCGTGGGCATTGCGAATTCTATCCGCCCTGTGTTCGCATCTCAGCTAGGCGCTGATAACACGGTGGAGATGGAAGGATGATGAAAACTCTATACACCAGAGCACGCCTGTCTCGCACCCAGGCTGCTGGGCCCGTATTCCCAAAAGGCGACAATCGCAAAAGTATCGCCTTTGGTGCGCGCTGATTGGCTATTGAGCAAACCGGAAAAGTTAGGGCGCCACCTGGTAATTCCGTCGACGTCAATTTTGCGTCATGGTGCTCGACGGTGCTCTCGACATATTTGCAATAAGCGAAGGCACCGTTAACCGTCGGTTCGTGGTGAAGTCTAGCATTTCAGTGACGTAGGCGGTAGCTTCTAGTATTCAATCCTCGGTGGACATACGCAGCATTTTTTTACGCTGAAGCTTTCATCGAGCATTACCTTGGGGTGTTATCAGCACTCGTTCTTTGCCAGCGCGTGTTTTTTCGTGGTTTGAACGTCCCAGGAGCATGAACCGTGCGTTGCTCGCGTGGCTTATCGCGAGCCGGCAACATGTTGAGATCTTGAGACGATGTCGCTGCGGCGGCACGCTACAGCTGAACTCTCCGAGAACGCCGTGTTAAACTCTCAACGAAAATACGTTTCACGCAAAGTTGCATTCTTTTAAATATTATACTGTGCATTAAATAATCGAACAAAAAAACGTTGAAAGCACTTTCAACACGTCTTACACTTCAAGTAGCCACAGCCAAGCCGGCCAAGCCTGGCCACTGCGTAGAAGCAGCAGCACACGCTCGAAAACGCCGTACTCGGGTTGCTCTGCGCTTGTACAGTGCGCTCACTCCCGTGTTGTGAGACATTCGTACTACCAACGGCCAGTTGCAACAATGACGTCACAGGCAAGTCTTTTTTTTTATTTATCGAACGCATCAAATTCTACGTCACCAAACGCGATACTATCGCCTTTTGCGATCGTTTGAGAATACGGGCCCTGGCGAGCCGAGCGGATTCGCAAGCCCATAGACTGTCGCGCCGCCAAGCGGAATTCAGGAGCGTCCTCTCGAGGAGGGTTAGTAGACGATAAAATGGCAGCACTACGCAGTCTCTCCCTTGTTCGGCTGTGCTAACCTCAGTGTTAACGCATTGGCAAGGAAGGAACACTACGACTTTGCATGTTCCCTGCATCAGTGAACAAACCGGGCCCTCTGTGACATGAGAAATCTGATTCGTTCTTGCGAGACGCGAAGTTTTCGTGAAAATACGTGACAACTCGCGCGTTCAATGCTAGCCCACAGCGTACGCATACTATCAGCTTCGCGAGGCTTTCTGTAGCCACGTAGGTTAGTTAAATGTTATCGTCTGACATATTCAGTTGAATCTCACCCTGTTTTACTTGTATATAGCATTGGTCAGTGTTTCTTGTAGAGCATGAATCCCATAACACTACGCGGGGAGGTCGCGCGGGCTCGCGATGTGCTCTTGTAAAACTCAGCGATCTCAAGTTGTCGATACATCAAAATAGGGCCTCTATCCTTTGTCAGCAAAGCGCTGTTACTAATCGTGCGAGCGACGTTCAATCATTCGAGGACGCGTCTGCTCCACGCCTTTCGTGGAGCGAACGCTTTCCACACCGTCCTTCGCCAGTGTGTTGGTGTTGGTTTCATAGCCAGCGCTGCGCCGTTTGTTTTTGTACGTTTGTTGCTAGGTGGCAGCACACTGCAAGCGATCTGCTCGTTGACCGATCCGAGAGCATAATGTTCTTCGCGCCCAGACGTATCTCTAATTGTAAACGTGGTGACGCGGAGTGGTCGCAGTCGTTCGGCGGAGGAATTTCTTCGGATTGCTTTCAGCAGTGATGTTGAAAGAAACCATCTTGACGACGAGGATTTTTCACTGGACATTGAAGACTGTGAAAGCACCGAGAGTGACAGCGACGATGAACGATCAGCTGACTCACGAGGAGCGAGTTGCACTTCATGTCCCCTCGTGCGTTAATGTTCTTTCACGCTCGTAAGTCACTTTGATTGTATTTAACGTATAATATCCTTGAGCGAGATCAGAATAAAAGCATAGTTCCTCTTGTGCATTGCATGTATCACAATTATTGTGGATATTATGGAGCGCCGCATCGCCAACACGCTCGAGCTCGACCAGCGAAGCGAAATGGTTAGAGCGATGGAACGTGCAGTCACGGCCACAATCTACGCCTCTCGGCTAACTTCTTCGACGTCGCGAAAAGCATACGTGTGCATTCTTTTCGATATTCATGTTTGGATCGGGCTGATCGAATCTGCAACATGCGAGTGAAGTGAATTGCACACGGCTAGAGTCTCAGCATGGCTGTGACACAAGCGCTACTTAATGGGATGTTAAATGCTCGTGTTCCGTTGAAGACGTAATACCGCGTTCCCGACTGCGCAAGTAATGACGACGGCGTATTATGTTTGCAAACCATAACCACGTTAAACGTGCGGTCCCGTGCTGCAGCGATGACGCTACTCGCTGGCGGCCTACTACTGCGGCAAATTCGTCAGGCATGCTCGGTACGTACTACGTCGGTGTGCCGTTCAGCTCATACGTTAATTTTAGTTCATGCAGTTTTATGTAGCACGCACAGGATTTCGCAAAGCATCGTATGCACGGTAACGGAGCTGAAATATAACCTTTCACACCGCAGCAAATAATTAGGTGGGGGGGTACTTTGCATTTCCATGGTTTGGGAAAGTATTTTAGTCTCATATCCAATTCAGCGCAGTAATGACTTCATCCGGTGAAAGTGGCACGGGCCGTACGTCCGCACGTCCTATCTGTTCCTATGCTAACAAACGGGTTGACCCTCCTCCTGGCGCCATCTTGAAAAGCACGGCGCGCAACCTATAGACCAGAACACAGAGAATTCCATGCGCATCGCCATATTTGCATCGCGCGTCGCGCCATCTATCGCACACGCGACGAAACAACATGCGCGGGCTGCCACGCCAGCAGACGCTACACAGAGCAAACGTGAAACTCCCGAAACTCAGCCGTCGGAGAGCGTGTTTCGCGTCTTTTCTAGCCTGGACATTTTCGCTGATTTTATTGGAACATCAAGAACATCTTGCTCATGCAAGTCCACAATGTATACAGTACGTGCTGAGTGGGCTGCGGAAGCAACCTCGTCAGATACGTACGCTGTTACATTTGTAAAAAAAACGTTCTCGCTGTGGTACGCCGTGAATCGTAATTGCAGTGCAGCTCGCGAAAGAGTGAAACGATGTTTTGTTGCGCCATATTACAAGTTGTGCACAAAGTTTGCGGAATGTGATCATTTCAGCATGCATCGCGTAATAATTAGAGTACGCTTTACGGGTAGTTTCGCGGAACGAATTTTTGTTTCCCGAGCGCTCTTACAAAAATGCGTCTTGCTCACAAAAGCGTGCTATCAGAGAGTATAACCTGCAGTATCGTTCAGCGATCCCATTTGGAAAGCTACCTGCGCGATTTTATTCTTGTAACGATGATGCTTTACAAGCGAAAGTGTGCTACTCTTAGTTAAGCCGGTTAGCTACGCCTGCAACGTAAAGGACACTGGCACGAGTACAGTTTACTTACGTACCAATATATGTATTATGTGCAGCTGGATGCCTCGTGTCCAAATAAATTTGGGGACATCAAACACTGCAATGAAAGCACGAAATTCTGACCAGCTGTTGAGGAGCACCGTGCCATTTATCACCTTTTGAAGACGAAGTCTCGAAGGCGTGGATGCCATCAAATCACTAAAGCTTAGTACTACGTTGAAAGTGGCAAAACATGCTGATTGCTTGGGCTTGAAAGCACTATCTTGCACGAGACTTTCGTCAAAGGAAACGCTTAAAGGAAACACACAAAGCTAGCGCCTGCCTTCAACCCAGGTGCGTGTCACGCAAATTAGGTTCGCAAAATGAAATAGGTGGGCATCACACTGCAGAATACACGCAGTTAGTGTACTTACTCGCGCATTTTCACTCGGCTCCTAGTTTTTTTTGCTTGAATCACAGTTATCCACTCGCGGCGAAGCTGAAAACACTGCACCGGCACTATTTCCGTGGCGTGTCGTAATCGTCGCAGACAACGCTAATATCCTCTTGTTGCGCTGCTTGTTTGGCATCCAAAACAACGCAGTAGTGCCCAGATGAGCTCTTACACGCTGAAGCGGCGTCAACGGGTACTTTTTCGCACTTTAAAGCCTCAGAACTGCAGCTTGCCCTGTTTACTTGGTGCAGCCCGCGTGCGCCTCGGCAGCCCGGTCAGCCCGGCGTCTGGGTGTGAGAGTATCCGCTCGGCTCGCCAGCAGCCTGGGTGCGAGACAGGCGTGCTCTGGTGTATAGTCCGTGGGCATTGCGAATACTCTCGCACCCAGACGCCGGGCTGACGGGGCTGCCAAGGCGCGCGCGGGCTGCACCAAGTAAACAGGGCCAGCTGCAGTTCTGAAGCGTTAAAGTGCGAAAAAGTACCCGTTCACGCCGCTTCAGAGTATAAGAGCTCGTCTGGGCACTACTGCGTCGTCTTTGGATGCCAAAACAAGCAGCGCAACAAGAGGATATTAGCGTTGTCTGCGACTATTACGACGCGCCACGGAAATTGTGCTGGTGCGGTGTTTTCAGCTTCTCCACGAGTGGATAACTGTGATTCAAGCAAAAAAACTAGGAGCCGAGTGAAAATGCGCGAGTAAGTACACCAACTGCGTGTATTCTGCAGTGTGATGCCCACCTATTTCATTTTCCGAACCTAATTTGCGTGACACGCAGCTGGGTTGAAGCAGAGTCATTCAATTCTCTTAAAGAGAATTGAATGACTCTGGTTGAAGGCAGCCGCGAGCTTTGTGTGGGGGTGCACTTCATACCTTTGAGCGTTTCCTTTGACGAAAATCTAGTGCAAGGTAGCGCTTTCCTGCACAAGCACTCAGCATGCTTTGCCACTTTCAACGTAGTATTAAACTTTAGTGCTTTTGATGGCATCCATGCCTTCGAGATTTCGTCTTCAAAATGTAATAAATGACATAGTGATCCTCAACAGCTGGCCAGAATTTCGTGCTTTCATTTCAGTGTTTGATGTCCCCAAATTTATTTGGACACGAGGCATCCAGCTGCTCATAATACATATATTGGCACGTAAGTAAACACTACTCGCGCCAGTGTCCTTTACGTCGCAGGCGTAGCTAACCGGCTTAACTAAGAGTAGCACAGTTTCGCTTGTAAAGCACCAGATAGCTTCCAAAAGGGATCGCTGAACGATACTGCAGGTTATACTCTTTGTTAGCCCGCTTTTGTGTGCAAGACGCATTATTGTAAGAGCGCTCGTGAAATAAAAATTACGTTCCGCGAAACTACCCGTAAAGCGTATACTCTAGTTATTACGCGATGCATGCTGAAATGATCAGCTTTCACAAATCTTTGTGCACAACTTGTAATATGCGGCAACAAAACATCGTTTCACTCTTTCTCGAGCTGCACTGCAATTACGATTCACGCGCGTACTACAGCGAGAACGTTTTTTTTTTGTACAAATGTAACAGCGTATACGTATCTGACGAGGTTGCTTCCGCAGCCCACTCAGCACGTACTGTGTACATTGTGGACTTGCATGAGCAAGTTGTTCTTGATGTTCCAATAAAATCAGCGAAAATGTCCAGGCTAGAAAAGACGCCAAACACGCTCTCCGACGGGCTGAGTTTCGGGAGTTTCACGTTTACTCTGTGTAGCGTAGCGTCAGCTGGCGTGGCAGCCCGCGCATGTTGTTTCGTCGCGTGTGCGATAGATGGCGCGACGCGCGATGAAAATATGGCGATGCGCATGGAATTCGCTGTGTTCTGGTCTATAAGGGAGCTATGAGCGCTCGCTTCACGCACGCTGCTGCCACAGAAACTGCGCTGCGCCAGTTGCGATCAGTGGAAAGCACGAACGTGGCGCTATATAGTGGCAAAGCAAAATATGGAATGTCAAAGGAAATAAAAGCAAAACTATCGGTAACCGGATGCACTTGCCTATATTAGATGTCGGCAGCAGACGGCCTGAACTGGCCGCGCGTTCGGTGCGCTGTCCACACTTCATTCGGCGCGGATAGTTCTTGTGCTTTGCTCTTACTCTACTCCTGCTGTGCGTCTCATGGCGAGAAAGTATAGCTCTGAATGAGTCTTTTGTGGAGACTACCTTTCGATGTATAAAAAGCTTAAAGAAATACTGACACGAATTTTAAAAAATTTCGGATTGTTGCTCTAAATAAAAATACTGGTGTCGAGAAACCTAAGACGACTATTGTCGTGCCTGGGAATGCATCCTATATATTTTCATTAGCGCCACCTTAAAAGGACACTTTCGGTTTCGATATCGAGGGGGTGGCTTCTCAGTGTCGTTTCATAGCAGTGTGACGTCACGGAGATACAGAAACTCGCGACGTACTAGCGGCAAATCCGTCATCGGCTCGTGGTGCACATAAACAACGATGAGTGAATTGTCGTCCACTGACCCTGACAGTGATTTCTACGATTTAGGCAGCATGCAGGACGCAGAACTCGCAAACTCGGGGGAACTGTGTTGACTCGTCGGGATAATGTCCTTGCAGTGTGGCTGGCTTGCAGATGCTCAGCGACGAAAACTTCAAAGTCAAATTAAAATATTTTATACGTGTTCTCCGACTCCAGTATGTGGACAGCGTGGACACTGCATACCAACGAAGCAAAAAATGTCCCTTTTGCGATGTCTCAAAATCGTGTCAGTACTCCTTTAATTATTGCAAAGAAGCCAAAATTTCGCAGAGTTACCGACCTAGACGTAAATGCTTTGAAGGAACGTTGAACGCCCGAAAGATCAGTGAATGTCAGTGAGACGGACTACGTGTGCTACGCGTGCTTTTGCTACCACTGCAATGAAAGATCTTCACGGAACGCACAGTTTAACGATGACATTCTTATGCCCCCTGAAAAAGAAATCGACGCCATTAACCAGATCACTGCGACTACCGGTGCACGTGCGTTAAAGTCACCCGAGAAGTGTTGCTGTTTTGAACTCAATCGGTCTGAGGACGCGAAAACGAGCTCTCACTGCGCCGTCTCTTACAACGAGCATCTCGGGTGCGCGCGCGCCTGATCGGTAGCCCCGCGCTCGTGGCCGCTGCAGTGACCAAATATTTTCAAGATTAACGTCTTTAGTGCCGGCGACACCTTTTTCGGTACCTGCTGGCCTTTTACTAAAAAGAAATTCAATCCTGCCTGCATTTTATACACTTGCTGGACAAAAAGTCGGAATTGCCAATCCTTGCCTAAGGGTCTCATTGAAGGGGCCGTAACTATTAGTGCAACGACATTATGCAACATGTTTTTAATGATTGTGAAAGCTGATGTGGAGGAGAATAAGTGGACAAAGTTTAAGAAATTTAAAAAATGGGTTTTTTTTTTTTTAATTGTCGTCAGAAGTTTCCATTGTTCGGTGTTTTCTTGAACTTAGCCCGATCATATCTCTTTACTGAAAAGGTATATAAATATAAGATTCGGCAGTTTGGTAGATAAGCATGCGAAGAACGTAATGCGGAATTTTTGTCGCTCTGCTACAAGGCTTTTTTGAGATAAAGACCTTCAGAGTAAAGAAAATGTTGCCAATTGGGCCAATTTTGAGGTTTTTTATAAAAACATCTACACTACACATAAAAACCAAAAATACCTGAGCAGAAGCAAAAACATGCACATATTTAGATAAATAAATTTCAGCTACCTAACTTTAATATATTTTGTGCAATTCATAACGAAAGTTGGCCAAAACAGCAGAGCGGATGAGCGCTCCACTCCACCTCTTCGTCGTTATTGATTTCCTGTGCTTCGAAAAAATCTTTGGCGGCAAAACAAATTGCGGATCTCTTCTTTTGACTCATCAGGCAATAATACATAAAATTTTGAAATAAATTTAAGAGGTCGACCAGCCATCGTTTGTTCGATCTTACGTGGAATCCCAGTAGTGTCAAGTACGAACATAGCGTCGCAGCATGCATGTGCCTGAAGTAATATTCCAGCGGCTGCCTAGTCGCTATGGCATTCAGGGAAATGACCAAGCGGACGCAGCTGCCCCATCCGCTCACGACGGTGTCAGCAGTGTCGCCATTCCCCAGTCAAGATCGGACGCCGCAAAAGAACTTCGTGTGCTGGCCCGTCGTCTAACGTTGGACTTGTGGAAGTCAGCGACATTTACAAGTGCACGGCTGTATACCTTGGACCCTGATCTTGAACTACGCATCCCGTCTATAGCTTATCACCACGTGACTCTACCCTGCTGTTCCGTCTATGGCTTGTTGTCAAATGCCTATTCGTTTATTATTGGAATGGCTGAGCGCCCGTCGTGTGAAGTCTGCGGGTGCAGCGAAACAGTCGCGCACCTTCTCTGTGAGTGCACCCGCTTCAACTCCGAAAGAGCGGCCCTCTCAGCCGCATTAGGCCAGCTGGACAACCGCGCTCTCACGCAGAACAAAATCATAGGGCCCTGGCCTACACGTGATCTTCAACACGAGCCGCTCGGAGGGCATTTTTGCTGTTTCTTCAAGCAACCGGACTCAATGACAAACTGTGACTGTTGGCAGAAAATTGCTGTCGTCACATCTGCTGTCGTCACATCTCTTCTTCTTCTAGTTTTTCATTCTTTTACATCCCCTTTCCCCTTCCCACGTACAGGGTAGCAAATGGGAGACTTCATCCGGTTAACCTCCCTGTCTTTCCGCTCTCTCTCTCTCTCTGTACGCATGCATGCGCTCTTTCAACAATGCAACAATACACCACGTGCTATTATGTTTACGAGTACCTTGGGTTTATCTTGTCACACAACATATGCTGTGGGTACTGACCACATCAATCCAAAGCACCAGCTGGGAACACCAAGAGACCAAGGCACATTGACGCAGAGGTGCAAGTGCCTCCTGTTTTCTTTTTACACACACCGTAGACACAGTTTTTGTCAGCAACTAGACTATGAGAGCACCACAGTAAAATTAGCAATGATTACGATACCCACAGGCGTGCGCAGGGTTCTTCATTAGGGGGGGGCGAAGTTTTATCGCAGCCTCCCCCCCCCCACCGTTGACCGTGTCCAACAGATCACAATGGATTAAAGAAAATCACAGTTTCGCCGCAACGGCGAAGCAATGAATGCGATAGCAACAAATTGGAATGTAACGCGAAGAACGGAAAGCAGCTCGAAATTGCCAGCGCGTCGCTCGAACCCAAAGGACGCACGAAAAGAACGCACACAGGACGAGCGCGAACTGTCATGCGTCACAGCTCGATACTTGAAGCGCACTGCTGAAACATAAAGCAAGACGCACGAAACGAACGAACAGCTAGGTACACACGGGACGAGCGCGAGCGAAATGTCGCAGTTGTTACTTATTAGTTATTTCTGTTTGAACAGCGCGCTCCTTTCGCAAACGCGGCCGCTGCAGCGAGCGAAGTGGCCTTCATACACTCTGTGACTTCAGCACGGACATCGTGGGGAAAGCACAGGACATACAACCCCCAGCTCCACCACCTTGCCCGCCCCCTTCTTTCCTTGAGATAAGCGCACAAAGGCGACCACGCCGGCGAAGAGCCTCGGCGTTCGCAGGAGCGGGACGACGACCTTTAAAGCGCGCTCAGCCCCCAGCGCGCACATCGCGCCATCTCGCTGGTGAGTAGGAAGGCACGCTGAAGTAAATGGTGTATATAAATAGCTCGCCGTTAGCATGCTGAAAGACGCTACTCTCCGTGGCTTAGCCGTCTAAAGCCGCGCGTTTCGGAGCGAGAGGTCGGCCGTTCGCTTCCACGCGTCGGAAAGTATTTCTCAATTATTTCGTAGCCTTAGCTACACTTGCCTAGCCGGAGCCGATTTCGCGTGGATCATCATGAGCCGTGCTGCGCATGCGCGAGGATCAGTGATGTCACACAGCTGGCTCACCGGAGCCGGCATCTCACGCGCTCTCCGCCACCGCCGCGCGCGGCTCGCCGCAGCTTGTCTGCGCGTTCGGGAGGAGTGGCGTCGTAGCCGCGGCAGACAAACTGGCGCCGGCGCGCGCGCGGACTCCGCCACCTCCGCGCGCGACTCGCCGCCGCCGGTCTGCGCTTTCCAGAGGAGTGACGTCGTAGCCTTGGCAGACGTATTGGCGCCAGCGCGCGCGCAGCTATTCGCCTTCGCTGTGCAGTCGCCGCCTGACACTGTGCTGGAGCCGCTTGATAGCGCCTCAGACTGGCGTTTGCAGGTGGGTAACGCCATGGAGAAGGAGAGCGGAAATGCTGCTGAACGGCACAGAAGAGCCGAGAAGCTTATCTCATCGGATCCCGAAGTAGTTGCCTGGCAATTAGAGGTCCAGCGTACGAAGAATGAACAGAAGAAGGCTAATGATCCTACACAATCTGGAAAGCTAATAATAATCAGCTGAACCTTTGCTAACGCTGCGTATATCCTAGCATAGCCGAGCTAAGCCACTGCAAGTTTTTTTTTCTTTGTGGCATTTCTATATATATATATATATATATGTATATATATATATATATATATATATATATATATATACACACATACGGTGCATGACGGCGGCGACGGCGACACCAAAAATCAGCCGCGCCTGTCTATATAATTCCTATCGCAATAAAATAAAAGTGAGGGTATGACATGCTTCTCGCAATGATCTACCTTGGCTCCCTGGCTTTCTTGGAGTAAATATGGGAAACAGTTCTTGGAAGACAGCACCAGGGGCCTTCGGCCGCCATTATCGTCAAAAACCTGCGTGGCCATAACCCCGCTCTTCAAACAATGACGGGGCAGGTCCGATTAAGCAAAAATTTGGGGCAGATTTTTTTGGCCCCACCCCACTTTGGTGACTTGGGAGGGCGGTCGCCCCCACCCCGGGCCGACCTCGTGCGCACGCCCATGACGACACTAACTAATGTGAAAATGCCAAAATGGGATGCGCAACTCTACGCGTGTTTTCATTTGGCGATATGTTATTGTCGCAAGGCAATGAATTTTTAGAGAGAGACATGCATGTGTACGTACATAATGCTACAGACTATTGCTTGTTCTAACTTAGTAATTCTTTGTTTTTATTCCTTTCTCTTGATATTTTACATTTCATAATTATTGTTATTTTCTTTATTTCTCTTCGGCGGCACGAACTGCAGTTGCAGACCAATCTCTATTTTTATTTCTATTCATCACTTTTACTTTTTTTTTTTTGTTACGGAGGCGAAGGTTCCAGCCTGCCTCCGCAAGAGAAGAGCGTCGCAAGGGTCGAGGAGCGTGAGCCAGGACATCTTTTGCTGTGCTCTTTCGCTCCGTTACAGCTAGAGTGTACTTGATAGATACTCCTATCTAGTGCACTCTAGTTACAGCGAAATACGAGTGACTACGCTCAACCCAGGAACGGGTGCCTAAGTGCTGCTCTCTGAAAAAAAAAAAATCTAATTCAGAGTCAGTGCATTAGGCCGAATTAAAGATTGAGCTTGGTCACTCACAGCTGCTACCTTGTTTAAAAGGGACACTTGTTGCATTCATTGTGTTGCATCCCTTGGGTTAACTGTGTGTTCCGCACTGCCGAAGCGGATCTCAGAGGCCACATAGAAAGAAACGTGTGTTTGAGATCAGCTCTGCCAGTTGCTGCAACAATCCCAGCTGCTCCCAATCTTTCAATGAACTCAATCAATTAATTTTCATTATTATCCTAACAGCTAAGTAACCCTTACCTTAAGCCAGGTTATGCTCTGATATCATATGTATCCAATATAGCTAAACTTGAAATAGAACTATCGATTTCTATTTCTTAGAAGGCATTTTCTGAATATTCGGAAAACCGGAAGTAGGTGCTTAACCGGAAGTGTTTAGATGAGAAACAATAGCGGCACTCGGTCCTCGTGCCAGTAAAATGATGCACAAACGCACTTTGAGGTTCATTGTTCATTGCATGCAATCAGTTGCGATTGGCGACATGAATCAGTGGCCAACAGACTTGTGTTTCTTGTAATTAGTGTCTGCTACACAACATTTGTATTTTTATTAGAGCTGTGTGAATAGCAAAATTTTGGGTGCAAAGCGAATTCGAATATTGAAGTGTGAGTGTGAATCGAATCAAATATTTTTCGAATACTTCAAAGCGAAATTGCAGAAAAAAAAAAAGAGGATTCCTAAGCATAATCTTATGAGATAGCAACATGAAAGTGTTTCATAGTTGTCTTATCAAGAATGAGGCAATGTAGAGGCTGAATTGCATTTATGTACACGATTTGGTGCAACCAAAGCATTGCCGACAACACTTTACACGTGATAGGCAAGGATGCAATTTCCTCAGCCTCTCCTCCTCTTTCAACTTTTGTGCAAACCGAACTGATGTGGCGGACAAGGGTGCGCTCCCTTCAAGCCTGGAGCTCCAAATCTGCCTCGTAGACGTCGATATATAAGAACATCTGAAATTTTGAATGCTAAAAAGCTTCGGCTTCCGATTTTTCGGACTTCCTGCCAAAATTTCAGGTCCAAAACAGCATTAATTGAGCCCCCACATCTGCCACATCTTTCATCTCCATGTTGGAACCAGCGTTTTCTTGAGTTAATACATTTGTGACCATAGCGGAGCTTGAAAGGCAGCTTTGCCGCAATACCAGGGTGTGATGAGGTGAAGCATATTGAAAAATCTAGGGACCACTTCCAATCTGACGTTGACTGTCTCTTGGCTAAGTTCGACCGTAACGGAGCTTGAAAGGCAGCTTTGCCGCAATACGAGGCTGTTATGAGGTGAAGCATATTGAAAATCTGAAGGGGTCACTTTTAATCAGACGTTGACTGTATTTGTTTTTGGGAAGTTCGAATAGTTCTAATAGTAAAATTCCAGTGCGAATCGAATCGAATAGCAAACATTATTCGAAAAATATTCGAAATTTCGAACATTCGCATACCCCTAATTTTTATGCAACTGGTCTGTTACACGTATAACCACTCCCTTGAGCAAACCGTGCCCGAATGTCTGGGAACGTTCCAGATTATTTAAAATCTTGTGGTAAGCTCGAGCGTGCAATGCGAACATTAAAGTTTATTCTGCAACTAACTTGACCAAAAACTATAACGCTGGAACCTTCGATGCCACAGGTATAAAATGGCAATGCGCTTTACTGCTGATTAGATTATTCAACAGCCGATGACTGTTCTCACCACTATCAGTTTACAGCGTCAGTTGGTTGTACGTTGACTTTTCAGTTTCCAGGCACAAGTTCGCCCAAATAAAAAGTTCCACATTTCTCAGCCTTGCTGCAGCCCTTCTTCACTGTCACAACCACCTGAAAATATACAATTTATTTCTTCTGCGCAATAAAGTTCTCGCCTCTTTAAAAATAAGTGCTTTGACTAGCCTTCAGCTCTGACCCTGTGTGATGAAACTGCTGATAAAGGGAACACAAATGCCTGGTTCCTTGAACTGCCACTTAAAGAGAGTCTATCGTATTTCCATATAAGCAAGGACTCTGTACACAGACGTAGCAATATATTAATGCGGCATTAATTTATTATATTCGTTTATCGTACACGTCAAGTTCCTGGAGTGACAGAGGTCAGTGAACACCTGCAGGAACTGAAACAAGATTGCCATGCTCAAAATTCCCACGTGTCGAGCCACCGCAGCCCATGCATGGTGCTGTTTTCGTGGACCGAGATGGAACCGTCCATGCCGTAGGCGAGAGGTGAGAACAAGTAGAAACTGTTGGGTGGAGAGAGAAAAAAAAAAAAAGAACAACACAAGCTCAAATAAAAGAACCATTTAAGGAAATGACAAAATGCATGCATGATTGCACATTTTGCCCAAGTTTAATATACTTACAAATTTGATCCGTCATTATAGGAAATACAACTGCTTAAAGGGGCGCTGACGAGACAATGATCAGCTGTCTTTTTTTTTTTTTTTTTGTGGGTGTGTCAAATGAAAGGCTGAACCCTCAAGAGCCTAGGAAATGTACTGGTAAGCCTGAGTGTGCCCTGAGAAATTAATTAGAACATGGTTTTAAAAGCTAGTTTCGGTTCCTAATGTTCCCTGACATCATGATACGGTATGAGCTTCTCGTCACGTGCTTGCACAAGGTATTGCGATGTTGCCAAGGCTGCTCTCCCCTTTGCTCTGTTGGTGATGCGCAAGCGGCCATTTTGAATGTTTTGGCACCTGACATCATCACAACAAGCCATACCAGCGTGTGAAGTCACCAGAATCAATAATACTGTAGCCTGGTGTAACACTGGTGTCAATGTCTGTAGGTCTGCCATGCGAATATTGACTTTAACGTCAAACATCTTATCAGCATTTATTGAGCTTCACACATGCTCAGAGCCACCTCTGTACACAGGAGATTTGTATGGTGGGGTAAACTCGACTTCAAATGTTGGTGTCAGTACCCATTTAAGCACTTTCAATATAATCTCGAATCCCTCGAACCTCTCCTCAGCATCCACAAGCCCACACATGTCCCCACAGCCTCACCAAGTGGTTGACGCCCCTGTAGCAATTGCGCTCACCTGTACAGAATGACCGAAAGATAGCAACCCATGATCCAGTGGTGCGCCGACAGCCTGATTTTCTCGGGTAAGAAGGTTGGCACCACACGAAGGATGTAGTCCAGCACCACACCTGCAGGTGGCAAGAAAAGTCGGTATTCTTTAAGTCGACAGCTTTCACTGGCTCTTTCCCAAAAGTCTGTCAATCCTTTATTGAATTCTTGACGTGGTGGTGGCCTGTTAAACTACAATCCTCCGCTTTTTTGCCTTCCTTTGTTTCATTGTGTGTTTGTGTTCACACCCGCTTCTTCTCTCCACTTTTCTTTCCTTCTTTCTCCTTCCTTTCCCTTAGTGCAGGGTAGCAAGCCAGATGTTTCAATTTCGATTAACCCTTACACTGCCGATCCCGAGATAGCTCAGGCGACGACACATGCACAGGCCTTGCTAATCTCGAGTATGCTAGTTTTGCCTCTTTAAATCACTCCCTGCCACTTGCGAGACAACTCTTGTAAAAAAAAGATGATGCGGGTGTGTGCTGCTGTCTATGGTGAGGACATATATACGAATATGACTTGTAGTGAAATTCTTGAGAGCAGTGGGAGCGCACGCTTGCACATCAGCGTCGGTTCTCGTCTCTTGCCAAGTGTCTGGTGACGCTCTGCCATGGCGAGTCAGCGTGCCATGTGCATGCGCTATTTGACACAAGAGGAAATTCTGGAGCTTTTTACTAGAGCTGTGCGAATAGCAAAATTTTGGGTGCGAAGCGAATTCGAATATTGAAGTGGGAGTGCGAATCGAATCGAATATTTTTCGAATATTTCTCGAATATTTCTAGAATATTTTTCGAATACATCGAAGCTAAACTGCAGAAAAAAAAAGTTAGAGAGGATTCCTAAGCATATTCTTTTGAGATAGCAACATGAAAGTGTTTCTTTTCACTAGGTTGATGAAGCACTGGCGGGGTGGTGTTTCATAGTTGTCTTATCGAGAATGAGGCAATGTAGAGGCTGAATCGTATTTTATGTACATGATTTGGTGCAACCAAAGTGTTGCCGACAACACTTTACACGTGATAGGCAAAGATGCCATTTCCTCAGCCTCTCCTCCTCTTTCAACTTCTGTGGAAGCCCAACTGATGTGGCAGACAAGGGTGTGCTCCCTTCAATTCCGAAGTTCCAAATCTGCCTCATAGACGTCGATATATAAGAACATCTGAAATTTTGGAAGCTAAGAAGCTTTCGCTTCCAATTTTTCGGACTTCCTGCCCAAATTTCAGGTCCAAAACAGCATTAATTGAGCCCCCACCTCTGCCACACCTTTCATCTCCATGTTGGAACCAACGTTTTCTTGAGTTAATACATTTGCGACTTTAGCAGAGCTTGAAAGGCAGCTTTGCCGCGATACGACAGTGTAATGAGGTGAAGCATATTGAAAATCTAGGGACCACTTCCAATTGGACGTTGACTTTGTCTTGGCGAAGTTCAACCGTAAAGGCGCTTGAAAGGCAGCTTTGCCGCGATACGACAGTGTAAATGAGGTCAAGCATATTGAAAATCTGAAGGTGTCACTTTCAATCGGACTTTGACTGTATTTGTTTTTGGGAAGTTCGAATAGTTCGAATAGTAAAATTCCAGTGCGAATCGAATCGAATAGCAAACACTATTAGAAAAATATTCGAAATTTCGAATATTCGCACACTCCTACATTTTATTTTTTACTATTTCGGACTCCGAATAAAATGGATAATTAGTGCCTCAGTGACTGAATTAATGACTAATTATTTATAAAAATTTACTTATTTGGTAAATAATTCATTGCTTGTAATGAGTGCTACTTTGATTTTGATGAGATAATCCACTATAAAAAATGTTTACATGTCCTTAACAGCATCCGACTAAATTTCAACATAACGTGCAGAAACAAAAAAAACAGCATGGAGTGTGCAGCTGTGCCAAAAAAAACCCGGCAGTGAAAGGGTTGACCTCGACACTTTTCCCTTTCGTATAGTATCTATCTCTCTCGCCGCATTTTTGTAGTAGCCAACCGGACTTTCTCTGTTCGTCGAATAATGACAGGCTAATGCAGTGAGGAGAAGGAGCACGCTGCCGCAGTGGCAAAACCGTAGGCCACAGAATGTAGCTGACTGAGAAGATGGGGAAAGGTGCGGATGTCCGTGGACCTCGCTGTTTTAGGCGGAGAAACACAGAGGTCGCATTAGAGGTTGGTGAACCTTATGGGTTGGTAGAGTGACGGCCTGACATGGTGCGTTGCCGTGATAACCACGGCAGAGAAGGAATAATGACACAAGGTTCGGCGTAAATGGTACGCTACCCTAGCATATGTCTATAAGCATGTGCAGGGTTCTCCATTGGGAGGGTGAAGTGGGCAAAGTTAATTTGGGGAAGTCAACGTAACTTTAGAAATTAAAGTGACGAATAGGAACTAAAACAGACACTCTCCAAACAGATGTGAATGCACTTGGCAGAATGCATTTCACTTACCCGAGAGCATGGAGCTGAAGATTAGTGCAGGGAAGTAGTGATGGAAGTAGAGCACTCGGCCCATTCCGTAAAACGGCAGATAGTGCAGAGCCCAGCCCACGACGAGCCAGACCGCAGACCGGGTTAGGCGACGGTCACGCTCTGCAAGGACCAGACAGCCATGTTAAAGGGGCACCAAAGGCCAATATTAACTGGATGTGCATTGTTGAAACTGTGTTCCAAAAGCCTCGCAGTGCTTGTTGTATGCCAAGGAAAAGCTTAGTTCGAAACATAACCACGTTTTAGTGGCCAGCATACTGTTTGTGCATTTCAAGCCACCCGCCTTCGAGAACGGCTTTCTGACGTAGCATTTGTTATGCCCGCCCTTTACTGCCGGACAGCTGGCGCTGTAGCACAGCAGGGCAAAGGGCCTTAGCAGAGCACAGCCCGGTGAAAAAGGAACTTCTGTTGTTCTCAACAGTCAAGTTCTTTTTCGCATGAATCAGACTGAAATGCACAAATTGCATTTTATTCTGTCTTGTCATGCACTGCAATCTTTGTTATCACAGGTAGTTTGTGTACTTGTGATTAAAGGGGTCATGAAGCACCCCTTTGGCTTGTTGAAAAAACACAACCTGCGGAAAGCTGACACGGCTATGAACTGCTCTGCAAAATATTACAGTCGTGCGCGCTGCGTAAAGGCCACAAGCGGAGCGCGAAGTTGCCGTTTCCTCAGGCGCCCTCTTTTCAAACAGAGGCCGGTTCTCACTCTCGTCGGTGGGCGGGGCGTCTGCACGTTGACGTCGCGGAGACATAGCATGCTTATTGGCCGATAGCCGGATGAGATGTGCTTCTTGCCACGGGGTGCCGCCACTTGCCCGCGCCGCACTCCTCAGTCTGCTAACTTTACACGGTAGCCGCACTCGTGCGTGTGAATCACAGCGGGAGAGCGATCGCGTTTCATGACAAGCACTGACGTAACTTCTTTCCCCCATGCCATCCCTCCCTGTCTAGCTTCCAGTGCGCTCGTCGGCACGAGAAAAGAGAGAAAGCGCTCGGAGCGTGCGCCAAACCCCCGTAACTCCGCTGATTCTTGACGGATTGGAGAAATTTTTGCGGCAATCGATTCGGGAGGCAGTAAACTCCGATACTAAGGTTATTAGATCATTACTTGGAAAAGTGGTTCATGACCCCTTTAATTGTACTGTGACACTACTGCATCTTCAGGCTTGCGTTCCAGAATGTGCCTCTGGTGGCACAAATTGTGTCCTACATTTACCTCGATTTCTCGATTACTAAAGAGCTGCTGTGTATAATATTGATAGTTTTAAATGTTCTCAAGCATTGACCTTTCACTCTCACATGAAATGTTATTTGCATTAATGTCCCTTTAGGGACTAGGACAATACTCTGGATTGCAGGGGGACCTATACCTGCAAGACATGCAGGCCACTGCCCCGCCCAGTTGTCCCTTTTCAGAATGAGTAAGGTCATCCTTCAAAAGCACAGTACGGGCAGGTGAAGAAGGCACACACAGCGCAACGAAACAGTTCACATGCCGACATCTTACGTTCCTTTAATTGCCACTGACCACCAGAAGTATGTGTCACCTGATTCAGTGTTATTTAACCTGTTAGCCTCTGTGCCTGCCCCATGGACAACTAATTCAGTCGTATTCATTACTTCAACACAGAGTGATACACTAAATCAATCTGGTGCAACATGAAGCTGGAGATGCGTGCGTACTGGCTTTTGAGCGAATTGTTACTTCGAGTCAGACTTACTGCCACATCATCACTTGCAATGGAAAGCAAAGTGTATTGCACATTTTAAGTTCTACCAGGTGACACAGCAATCCAGGAACAAAAGTGAACGTTGTGGAACTTCTATGCAATGTTTAAATGTGAATTAATGCGCTGAGAAAAACAATATACTTTTTATTAAAACGAGATTGAGAGATAATTTCATCAATGTATAGTATTGTGGTGGGGTAAACACGAGCCCATACCCATGCACTCTTATCAAGCAAATACTTTCTCAGAATCATAACAAAATACGTAGTAGGGAGTTAGGAACGATGTTATTAGGTGTCGTGTCACTAGTGTTTTATCGAGTCCGAGGAGGTTAAAGGATCTTTATGAAAAGCAAACATTAGATAATTACTAGCTCTCAGGCTCTGCCAACAGTGATTCAATAGTTTATTTAGTACTACGTGCTCACTTTTACCTACTGTAACAAGAGTAAAACTTCGTTGAAGTTACCATTACAGGGTTGAGAAAAGACAGAGAAAAAGAAATCGTAAGACGTTATTAAAAGTCCCATGACAGACCTTCTGTCTCGGGGCTACCCATGTAGCCTCGCTTCTGCCGCACCAGCACGTACAGCTGGATGAAGCCGTAAAGCACCATGCAGACCAAGTTGCCCCACCAGATTACGGGATTGCCCAGCAGGTAGATACGGTACTGGACACCCGAGAAGAACTGGCCCTGAAATAGTGAGGACACACAGATTACAAAAGTTTAGTCAGGACCAGCTCTTTAAGGTCAAATCGCAGCCCGTGCCTCAAAAACATCGCAAGTGAACTTGCCCACTTCATGCTATCACTTCCTCACTGGTCTGTCGCGCTGTTCATGAGTCTTATCAGCAACTGCATTTACCACCGTTCACTGTTCTATGCAAATATAAAACACTGATTTTAGTAGGTAATATTATACTAAATACTAGTAGTAACAATATAAGCTGCTAAGCTGGGTAAGTAAGAACAGAAACACAGCATTACATTAAGAGGACTGGCATGGAAATATAATGTGGAGACCAAATATTCCACTGTAGTTTTCTGCATTCTTATCATGACGATTTCTTTTGTTCATAAGCACAAGAAAGTGTCCATATGCTGTTACCTATACTGATAGGCGTTTTTTTTTTGTTCATGAGCATAAGAAAGTGCCCATATGTTGATACGAATACCGATATGCCCAAATGCTGCAATAGCATCACATGATTAGGCTGCTGCGATGGGAAGTACCAAAATAATTTTCAGGCATTATACAAAAATAGGAAACAAATTTAGGTGCACTAGTTTACTTCATTTGTCTTTTATACATGCATATATATTCATTATGAATTTTTGTGTATATATATATATATATATATGGACAGAAACAAGTACATGCATGTAAAAGCAATTTTACTGCTTCATGTTTCTGCCACAGCACAGCCTTCTTTACAGTACTCTTTGATGAAGGCAACTTTGATTCCTTATTTGTAACAAGATATGTCAATATGCATGTTTGCATACCACAAATCTGGTAGAAAATCTAGGAACGATATCGGAATAAGTCATAGAGACTAGCAAAGCAAAGTTGACTAGCAATGTCATTTTGAAATACCTTGTAGTTGATTGGCCACTGCCACGGACGGGAGGTCACTTCACCCTCCTTAGGCTTGAGACCTGCATTGCCCTGGTGAGCAAGTGTGATTATTGAACTTTTATTAGTGCGGACTTACAGGAAACGTGAGGTGCAGTGATTCACTGTCTACAGAATACTTACAGTCAACTAGCTCTGAAATCATAAAAAGTGACATAGTATCAGATACAGTTGAACATCAATATAATGAACACAGATATAGCAAATCATTGGATATAACAAATTATATAAAAAGCTGCTCTGTCCTTTTTTGCAGTGTACAAGATATAAGCTTACAATGAATGCCTGATGCAACAAAACCACCTTTTTTCCCAAATATGATTTCACTGTAACACAGCTTGACTGCACTGTGGCACTACACAGCAGTCAACATATTGCTACTTACTTTGCAGACATTTCTAGTTTGTGAATGAAAATGCTGAAACATGTCTCCTGAGGCTTCTGAATTATTCAATGATGCACATGAAATTCGTATGGTATTGCATGATTTTTCTTATTTAACAAACGACGATTACAAAATCAAATGTACAAGTTTAACAGTATGAGCATTTGTCCGACAAGCAATTCATAACAAATTGCTGTTAAAGCTACCTAATGGCACAAACTGTAAACAACATCTCAGAATAAGCAGTAAGAAGTCACCAGAAAGCTGTGTAACAATATGAGCAAATGACACGAAATGTTGTCATAATTACCTACAGAACTACCTGAGTAAAAAAAGTGAGAAGACATGACATGAGTGCTGATTCATGACTGAAGGCTTACTGCTACAAGCTATACATATACAAAGGAAAAGAACGAACAAACATGCACCTGAAAGTAAAAACTATATGAACAAGCAAACACTTATCGTGATGGACTCAACGAATCAGCTGTGGTTCCTTAGGTTCATCTTGGCACAACGTTATAAGAAACTCCACTAAATCTTAGCGTAGGCCAAGCAAAATAAGTGGTGACTAAAACCGTGACTTACCTGAAGCATGACTGCATGTGATTCCATGAACATCTTCAGGAATCCAGGGGCATAAGCCTCGAAGCTTACATTTGGTACTGCGGCAAAGGCGCACCTGTGAGCACACCATTTCCGAGGAAATAAGACTGACTTTCAGCTGACTCACAGTGCGGGTAGTGGTTGTCCTCGACATTCCACAGAATGTTCTTGTCTCTCAAGTTCGGGTGGCAGGTGACCTCCATTTGTTCGTAGCCCCTGGCATCAAAATAATTTTTAAAAACAAGCGGGTCAGAATCTTTGTAAGTGATTTGCCTGAATACATTTGACTGGCTGTCAATGCATGTCCCCTGGCCATGTAAGATGTTTTGCAAAACAGAAGCTTAGGCAGTGTAACTCACCACTTGGGAAGCTGCTTGTTGTGCGAGTGCAGGGCGCAGCCGGTAAGATAGTGGATGAGCTTCAGCTTGCTGGTGACCGTCTGCACCACCTCACCTGGCGTGCCGCCCACGACTTCGACCTTCCAGACATCGTTGGCATCACCGGTGCCGTTCTTCATTTCATCAAGAGAAGAAAAACACATCCTTAACATATTTATTTCCTTCTTTCACGGATGTTATGCAAATATGTAGTTTCTCTGCTCATTAAAAAGGAATACTGCAGGGGTGAGACGGCAGAAATCGATTTGGGAGCAGTTTTGGGAGCAGCAAAATTTCAATTTAGGAGCAGGAGAACCTTGTTTGGGAGCAGTTAGCGGCATTTATTATGTCGTTTTTGGAGCTTGAAAAAACAATTTGTAGTAACTTGGAGGAACAAGCACATATTTTAATCGGCTTAGAATACACATAACATTCAAAGAGCCTTTGGAGAAAGCTTTTTTTAACAGATTATTGCCAGGTATAAACTACACTAACTTTTTACAAACCACGCAATTTATATAACCCTGGTAACAAACATATGAAATAGATAAAAAAAAAAGTTTTTCCATGTAGGTTCACTTTACATTTGAAAATAAAAAAAGAAAAAGCATCACACTTCTCAAATAATAAAAAAAGTCACAGTTCACCGCAAGGGCGAAGCAATGAATGCGATAGCAACAAATTGTAGTGTTACACGAAGTAAGGCTGGCAGCTAACTGTTTTGTATCCGATCTCGCGTAACCATAAAACGATGGTGTAAGAAAATACGGCCGCTCCAGGGAGCCATGTTCTCCGCATAGTCACTTCGCTTTGAGAGCGCAGCACGTAGAAGCGTATACGAGCCGCCCGCCCCGCTGTGATGGCTTTCGAGATAGCGCGCGCGGGCGCGCCAGTGATCGCGACCGCGCAAAGTTCAAAGTTGCTCCTAGCGCGACACTCCCCCCCCCCCCTCGCGTCTTCGTGTCTTTTAAGGCTTGTTAAAAACGGGCGGGGCGTTTCCTGTCTGCTTCGACGGCAGGCCTTCGGAGCGGGGTGATGTTATTGCATGCAGCCTCCGAGCGACGGCAATGGGCCGGCTCGTCTGCTTCGGCCGCGTACGTCGCCTCTGCTCGCGTGCTTTTACCCGCTGTAGAACATACAATTCGCGGGGGGATCTTATCAGTTTGGACTTCATACCGAAAGGAGATGACGGCGACGGCAAGAACCCCTCGAGACTGTCCATATAATTGCTATCGCAATAAAAACTGATTGCACAAGAATTGTATAGTCACATAGCAGTACGTCTTTGAACGGTCAATGAATGATTCCGACTAGCACGCGATTGCGGCGACGCCGCGCCAGTATGACCACCCCCATAGGCGTGCGCACGAAGGGGGGCGGGGCAAAGTCGATACCGCCCATACTTTGACCTTAATCGGAAGGAGGGGCGCTGCGATTAATATTTGCCCTCCCTGAAGGGCGAACCGTCAGGAAGCTTTCGAATAGCGTACGCAAAGCTTTGCGTTGTCTTTTCGCACAACTGCGCATGCGTCGTACGCTAACCGCTTGCGGGCTCCCATTAAGTGAGGGAAATAGCGGGCCGCAAACGCTAACTTAGCGTACGCTATTCGAAAACTGCCTAAAATAAAGCGCCTTCAGCTATCTGCTCGGCTGCGCGGGCGGCGTAGCGTCAAGTGTACCGCACGCTTTTAATAGGTGATCAGGGGCGTAGCCAAGGGGGGGGGGGGCTTCAACCCCCCCCCCCCCGAAATTTTTCAGTTTTGCTTGCGTATATATACACGCACACATACAAACGCATGCACGAACATACATAAAGTATGGTTGAACCCCCCCCTTCCCGAAAAAAATTTCTGGCTACGCCCCTGTAGGTGATAACAAAAGCGCGCTGCGCCACCGTTCGCTGCCACCTCGTGAGGGACCGCCTTCAAAAATGCGTCGCGAGCGCCGAGAAACTTTACCCCTCGGACACTACGTCGTTACCGCTCGGACACTACACATATATACAACCGCTCAGAGGCGATTATCACAGCACTATGGAAGCCTCTATTACAAAGGCGCGTAGAAGGACGCGCTTGGGCGCGTTAACGTGTTCTGCGAACGTATCCCTGGCGCTGCTTCTAAAGTTACCTTTTCCCAAGCTGAAAGTGACGCGGGCTTGAAAATTCTTGATTGTGGGGCCGTTTCGGCGCAGTTCGGCGCAATTTTTGCAATTTTTATGCTTTTGTAGCAGCTTGGCGCAGGAAAACGGAATCGTATCAAAAATGCGCAATATGCGCAGCTGTCTCACCCCTGAATACTGGGACGATCTTGAGGCATCGCAAAAGGAACATTTTTCATTGAAGCCATAGCGCTGAAAAGACAGGGACCGAGAAAAGACAGGACGTCCTGTTCCCTTCCTCGGCCCCTGTCTTTTCAGCGCTATGTCTTCAATGACCGTAACAAACCAACTAGCCCAAAAGTCTGTTCTCTTGGGACATTTTTCGTTTCTTTTGTATGCAGTGTTAATGCTCTCCAGTGCTAGGAAACACGTATAAAATATCTTAGTTTGATTTTGAAGTTCTTTGTCGTCCAGCATCCGCAAGGCAGCCCAATGGACATCGTCATGACGAGCCAACACAATTAGCTGTTTTTGTGAACTCTGCGCCCTGGATGCTGCTGAAAACACTGTCAGAGTCGCTGGATGTCACTCGTCGATGTTTACGGGCACCATATGCAACTGACGTGACTTAGACCTACATCAGACAGTGCCGACACATCAGTGTGAACCCCTCGATATCGAAACCAAAAATGTTTATTGAAGTAGTGGTAACAAAAATATATTCAATGCGCTTCGAGGCACCACAATACTGTTTTTAGGATTCTCGACACCAGTGTTTTTATTTAGAGCAACAATATGTAAATTTCTAAAATTCGTGTCAGAACTTTAATTATCACATTCCCAGTGCTTAACAAAACTCTTTAGAAGTAAGCATATACTCATTTCTTTTTTTTGACCTAGATTTAGAAAGAAATTTCTAAATCTAGCTGCAAAAATACAGTGCAATTCAGCTTGCTCAGATGGATCTCACTACGAAAGAATCTTCTTCACACAATGCAACCTACAAGGATGACAAGTGAAATGTGAGTGTACATCAAACAAAGTGTTTTTGGCACTTTGTTACATGTGATACATATGATAGCACAGGATACATTTATCCGCACTAAACTGGAATTCGCACTGGCAATATGGAATCCACATTAAAGGCCCCTGTTGGAGTATTACATAAGGGGGGAGCATACATAACAGAAAAGGAACGTTCAAACAGTCATTAATTAAGTAAATACAGTAAAAGGAACATATGCAAAGGAACGAGGTGAAATTACAAGACAAGAAGAATAATGCGTAAAAAAACAACTTCAGAATATGTTACGCAGCAACACTCAATAAATTAGTACGTTTCGAAATTTGTTGGGGTCACGTACAGTGACAGCAAGGTCAGGTAAGCTACTCCATTCTGCAATGGCTAATGGCAGGAAGGAGTTGTTCAAGGAATTAGTAGAGCCGTGAATTCTGTGAAGACTGAGGGGGTTTGACAGGCGGCGTGAAGTGCAGTTTGGCAGAAAAAGAAGCAGGTCACGTAAGTGTGGGAAGTTGTACTAATAGAGTTTATGAAAGAGGCATAACCGAGAGATTTTTCTGCGAAGTGCTAATGATTTGATGTCCAAAGATGATTTGATGTTTTTGACACTTAGCCGATGGTCATACTGGGATTTAATAAGCCGTGCTGCGTGGTTTTGGATGGCTTCTAGTAGGTCAACAAGGTACACTTAAGGGTTAATAAATGATGATGATGATGATGAGTGCTTTGAGCAGTGGGGCCATCACCTTCCTTATGTCTTTTATTCACGTCATAGCTTCTTTTTAAAAATGCTGCTCACTGTCGTTATATGTCAATCAAAACTTCTTTTATCCCCAGTTTTTCCTGCCCTCAGATATCACTTCACACCAAATTTAAGTCCGTATTACATGCAGAATTTTATGGCAATTTGAAACCACAGACTTCAACAATAATTCTTTTCAATAAGATAATCTGCTGGCAGAGAATGGCAATTTGAAATCTTGCTGTTAACATCAATTGGTCTGACTACTTAATGCAACTTTTTACAAGCTTAAGGATGATCTGAACAGCTGGCAAGGACGGCCGAACAAAAATAGAGAAGCACGCTTGTTTTTTATAACTTGTAGCTTGCCGTTTTTTATGGCACCTCTCATACAAAGGTCAGTCCTCTTCTCAGGCTTAGCAATATCTTGAACCAAGGAGTTACACAAATTTATTGCCATAATGTTCTTAATTATAAGGTTATTCATAAATGTATAGATATTTTATGAGTTGAACGAGACAGAAACAAGCGAGAGTGCACAATGCCACATTTTAGTGATCACCACGACAAATGCAACAACCGTTACTGGCTTTTACTTTTTTGCCTTACCTCCCCGTAGCAGGTAACCTGGTAGTGTCGCTTTGTCACAGGCGCAGGCTCCTTGTGGGAGTGAAGATTGCGAGTTGTGCTGCATCCAAATAAGACATTGCGGTAATCAAATGGTGTGCTTACAGCATTAACATTACAGCGCGTGTCTCGCTGCAATCTTTGGTGCTTTAGTTAGCAAAAGCTCACCTTTGCAGCGGAAATAAACTACGAGCTAATTACTACAGCAATTCTGCACAAGGGCAGTGCACTAGAAGTGTGCACGGGCTCCGGATAGCCCGAAAGCCCGAGCCCGACCCGGCCCGCGGGCCGGGCTCGGACGGGCCGACGTATTTTCACCTCGGGCCCGGGACGGGCTCGGGCTACTTGGAGTTTTATCGGGCCGGGCTCGGGCCCGGCGCAAAGCCCGACTCAAGCCCGAAATATAGAGAAGGAGCGGGAATTGTTTTCCAGCACGCATACAGCGCCTTTTCCGCGACCGCCCTTTACCGCTTTTCCTTTCCATTCGCTACTTTAAACAAAAGGGGAGCAGGTAAAGCACTGCGCTGTTGCACTCCGACAAACAGAGAAGTAACACCACCTGAGCTAGTGATGGCGCCACACGACTGTTTGCGTTAGATTTAAGGTCAAATCCCATATGAGTAAAAATGCACGCGACAGCGACCCGACGTAGATCGCCTTCGTGTAAACTGACGCTTGCATGGGTATACCCCATACACGTCACGGCTTTGGCGAGCGAACTCCATTGTTGCTGGCATGAGGCCATCTACTTGTATAGCAAAAGCGCCGCACTTCGTTGAAGCCGGAATCGTTGGACTGCTTGCTGTTTTTGCACGACAATTTGTAATCTGTGTAATAGAGACCGTTCGTCGTGTGTCGTCTGATCATATTTGATATGCTCAATAAAATTCCAAATTACCGGAAAACGATGTTATGTTTTCGCAGCGAACCTTCAAAAAGCCGGGCCGGGCCGGGCGGGCTCGCAGCCCTTTGCCGTCGGGCTCGGGCGGGCCTGGGCCGGGCTCGGGCTCGGAAATACGGCTTGTGCACAGCTCTACAGTGCACAAGTGTAAAGGCACAACAACGATACCAAAACTCAGTCAGTACATTAAATAATCTGGTAGACATAAATGTTGCTGTTATAACAGAACATAGTTTATAGTAGCCAACAGGCAGCAAACACCAGCCAGCACTGGTAGTAAATAATTAACACAGTACTCAGTTAAGAAGGAACAGTGAAGAGTGGCAACCATGGCCAGAAGTCAAACCCTTAACCTAACGATTGCCTGCATAATGCCTTGCCTACTAAACCATCATGCCATTGCAAGTGTTCTTTCATAATGATTCACGAGAGTTAAGCAATGAAGGCTGCTACATTCACAAGAAAATCACTAAAACTAAACAAGATATCAACAAATTTTCATAAAGTACGACCGATAAAATGAATGATTGCACATAATTGAAGACATGCTCATAGCAATTATTCAATATAACGAAGGTATGTCTGTGTTTCATTCAACTTTGTATATACACCGAACAACACCAATACAACGAATCATTTCACATAAATTAAAACGTGCTCCCGGTAGTGATTCAATATAACGAGGGCATTTTTGTGCTTCATGCAAATTTATAATAACGGAACTTCAGTGTAAGAGCAAATAAATTATTGAAAGTGTGAAAAACATCTGCATTAAAAAAGAAGATGTAACAATGAGTATTTTTACTTACACCACATGCTCAAGGCGTATCAGGTCACCGTTGCGAACCAGCTCGACTGTTTTGTTCTTGGGGTTGGGTTCCTGGTCATACTTCTTAATGATCCAGTTGTTGTTGTCATCCTTGTGCGAGTAGGTCGTCACCTAACAAGACGAACGAGAATGCTTACTACACATAGATTCCTAATGTGCCTGGTGTCATAAACTCTGAAGTGTGGCTTCACGGCAGCGCGAATTACACCTGGATAGGCGGTTTCACGGCATAATAGCTCTACACTGTAACGAAACCACCATTTCAAGTGAGTTACGTCCAATAAAACACATCTGTTCGTTCCAGACACCTTGGAATTTCTGAAATGTTAAGTTCGCGTTGGAGCGAATCCGAATAGTACTGCAATATTCGTCCAAACATTCGAAGCACTCACACAGCCCTATGTTTATGAAAACTCAATGATACTTGAAAGGTTGTGGCACAAAAAAAAACAGAGATTGACAGGAAAAAAGACAACAGACGAGTGCTGGTTTTTGTTGTCTATTTTTTGTCGTGTATGTTTTTCAGGGCCACAATTTGTCACGATATGAAGCCAACAAGCCTGGGCATCCACAGTCATCAATTATGGTGGGCCATCAAGGAATGGAATCAACTATCATCACACTTAGCCACGGACGCTGATGTAGCTTAAACAACCTTATATATTTGTGTTTTTTTATATATGTTTTTCTACCAGTCTTTTTTTTTTCTTTGAGACAGCAGGGTTGGAACTATCGACTGTGGCTACATTTCTGTTTTTGTTACCAACATCATGCTTCATGGTTTGATGTTCAAGTGATTCATGTATAAGCAATATCTCTTGCTTGTCTCCACTTTGAATCTTCATTACCACAACCCTCAAGTCCCCTATTCTAGAATACGCTTCGCATTAAACAAACAATGAAGTTGCCTCTCTAAGCTTTTTCCACCATTACCTTTTTCCTTAATGAAATCTTAAGATACAGTGAGTTGGGTTATTTAACGCTCATTTGGCCCACCCACTTTGTGTTGGACCCTCTTCACACAGGCCTTTAAGAACAGCTGAACAAATAAATAAATACATATAAATTAATTGACTTACATAGCTGCACCCATCTGCCACTCACCTGCTGCTGCCTTGCTCCCAGCCCTTCAGGATACAGGTGCCAATGAGAGTGGAGATAGGCGCCCCCCGTGCGGTGATTCTTCAGCGTGATCTGAGCACCATATGCCACCTCTGGAAGTGAAGTGCACGTGTGAACGACACATCTGGCTTAAATGTGCATAAATGAAAAGTTTGGTAGACAACTCAGTCATTACAGTGTTGACTGAATGAAGGCAATGTTGTATTTTTCAGTGTTCTTGAAAGAATGGCTCCTGTGCCGTATTTGAATGCACAGCATTGTATGGTGAGTCAACAGAAAAATTCCGTGTAAATCTAAAAAAAAAAAAGCCCTTTGGTGAAGACTTACCAACAGCTTAGTACCTCTTTAGGAGGTATTGCTTCATTATTGATTATTTCTTCCTCTTTTTTTTTTCTTTTCATCACATTATTAATTTATTTGCTTACTTTATGTTTTTTCATTGTTATTGCAGTCAGATATATTCATCGTACCAAGCTACGGTGCGTGTGTGAAGAGTGTGTGTCTTTGAACCTGGACCACCAGAATAATGACAGAAGACTCGAAGCCTTCTTTGTTTCTTTTTGTAGTTGAACAGTCACAATATAATAAGAAAATAATTAAAATGGGATAGAATGCATATTTGCACTCTCTTCTCTAATACAAACATTAAGCAGCCAATCGGATCAGTCGCATGGGTGACGTCACAAAAACAATGGCACGTCTAAAAGCCAGGATGGCTGAAAACTCCGTGAGGTAGCATCGCTGGAAACTGTATTAATGCGTGTTTAAAACCTTCTAATAAATAACATGCTTTACACACAGCACCTAAATTGGTTTGCTAATGATTCAAAGGAACTAACAGCTCAATAGGACTGTAACAAAATCATTAAAAACGTTTCAGCCCCCCCCCCTTCAAAAAAAAAAAACATGAAAACACTGATAATTTGTTCATAAGATCATACAAAAGCTTGCGAACAACTTCAGTTCTGGAACCAGAAGTAACTAAACTGAAACCCATCCAGCTAGACATGTTGAACATAAAAGCAATAATTTCAGAAAAGCACTTGGACATCAGGCGAATACGCAGCAAAATTATTGGAAGAGGAATCGCAGCCACAATGCTGTTTTAGACAAAATAGACAAAAAAAAACAATTTTTTTGGCGAGGTTTGCTACTTGTAAGCTACAAACAATTTATTTTTTCCTGTTTTCAAGCTAAACAAGCAGGCTTAGGGTTCTGGTGAACTTTGCACAGTCGTGCTGCCACGGGGAGGAAAAGGGTTTTTAGATTATTATTTATAGTGTTATTCCATTTTCGACAATACTGTTGTAATAAAACACGAATGCACTGTTCATAAGTTCTCCATTCCCATCTAAATAATGATTAGCTAGAGGTCACCACTCACCTCTAGGCATGCTAGCCCTGTACAGAGAGTTGCCTTTTAGCCTGGACTGGAACTCAGAACTGAAGAAGCCATCTCCACTGCCACTGCAGCATCAAAGTTTAATAGAATGTATACAGAGCTTCTGCAATGCTTTTACATGCTGAACACTCTGTTATTGCGCAAGTTCTGGAGAAAATTGAGGCTTGAAGAGGTGAAAAATCCTTGAATAGGGAGTGTCGCTGGAGGCTCCAGCGACACCACCTGTTCAAGAATTTTTCATCCTTTATTGCATATCGTTTATACGTTGTACTCAGAGCAGTGAAGAGCAACATTTTGTCACCAGCACCCTGGCCATCGTGATAAGTAGGAGAAATCAATTGCTCAGCCACTGCCACTGTTCAATCAATAACAAGGAACCTCAGTATTCCATCATACCAAAATGTATTTATTAACAGTGAATTAATAATGGCAAATGCTCTGCCACTAGTACGTGGCGGCATGTTACTGGTATGCAACTAGAATATGCTTGAGGATGCAAAAAAAAAATAGTGGTGGCACTGTCATCTTTGCATGTCACATGGCATTTTTATGCAATTCGCAGGAAGCTGCAGTAGGCAGAAGAGCACTAATACTTAATAGGTAGTAAGTTAGAAACCGTCAAATCGGACATTTTGCAAACTGATCTACAAATTTTTAATTGAAATGTTCTGCCCAACTTCGTTACTTTAGAAGTTGGTTAATTAATCTTGTCTAATTAAGCAATTAAGCCAAACACAGGACATAGTGTGACTTACTCCATGCAATAGTCACCAACATGTATTTGGTCGCGTCGTCAAAGGGTGTGTTAGCACCTTTTTAAACTCTGGCTAAAGATAGCTGGCGCACCCTGTATATGCAGTTTTTCACTAAATTGTAATATACACGTGATTCACATGGTCATACCTACCTCTTGTATAGCACATGCAGGTGCACGTAGAAGTACAGCATGTACAGGCACATGGGAAGCACAATCAGGCACAGGGCCCTGCTCACAAAATGCTTTCCCACCAGAACCTGCGTACAAAAGAGGCAGGAGAAAGTGCTTCCTTTAGCGACGAAACAACACAGTTAATCTGAACTCTAAAAAGGTACAGTACTTGTGGACTGAAACGCGAAAATCTAGAGCTAAGTAAGGCACATGCTTTCATTTCCTGTGTCTACAGTTCGTGTCATATCGGCAAAATATTGACTTGGGCACTTACATCTCAGCCAACATTACCTTTAGCAGACAGATCTAAAGCAACATGATGCGGTTATACCAAGCTAGTGCTCCTAGCAATCGTCATACTAAAAAAAAACTATGCCTCGCTTCAATTCGTGAGTACTGTGCACTAGAGTGATAACCAAAGAGACGTTTGTCAAAAACGTAAAACAATGTGAGCAATCATAATTTTTACATTACTAATTTATCCACGCATACTGTCAACACCAACAAGAATCATGATAAAAGTGCAAAGAGTCGAAGATGGGGATAATGCATACAAAGCCAGTGACTGCATTGTGTGGTTGGAAAAGGTGCAGCTGTTCAATCAGCACGAACAGAAAGTTTGCTAAACATGTTATTTCTGGCACAGTGCTTCAAACATGAAGAAAGGACAGAGAAAAGAGACAGAGGAGCACCCTCTGAGGTTGGCACTCCTCTGTCTTTTTCTCTGTCGCATATTCACATTTCCAGCATTGTGCCAGCAACAACATGGTTAGCAAACTTAGGCACCAACTTGCCCAGCAACAGCTTCTTCTAATGAACAGAAAGGTTTTTAACTACTAATACTGACTGTATCACACAAGCCATAACATGCCCAAAGGCTATAGGACGGAGCTGGGAAAACATTTCAAGACAAAGGGCGCCCAATTTCAGGCTGCAAGGCGTGCAATGTACAATTATTCTTGCAATAAATACATAACGCAGTTATTCTTGATTAAGCTCTCATCTATGGTGCGCATTGAAGAAGCACATCAAAGTGGTGTGATCAGGCTTTATTGTGGTGCAATGTTTCGACAGCACCAAAAAGTTACCCAGAAAAAGTAAGATCACGGCGTACTAGCATAGCATTAAATGACGGATATCAAGTGAATGAAGTGCACCTACCAAAAAGGTTAAAGTGAATAAGTTATGTACGAACTTACTACTCTACCAGATGGGATATCAAATGTTTTTTTTTTACAAGATGTAACATTTCACAGCAGCTTTATTTCGTTTTTCAGTCTTTAACAAAGACTGAAAAACGAAAGATCACTCAGTTTTTGATAGCATAAGACTGAAAAAAGAAAGATCACTCAGTTTTTGACAGCATATGTAGTTGGTACTTTTTGCAGTTACTTGCGTGTTTTGGATTTGAGCAAGTCATCAAGCCTATCACTGAACTCAAGATGAACACAATAATTAGTGTTTTAAATTTCTGCGTCCTCTAAGGACGAGATAGCAGGGCATTATTGGCAGAGTCTTCGCTATGATCCGGGACTCGCGTAATACAACCGAAATACATTTTCTCTTAATATAGTCTCAAATTAGCATAAGTTAGCTTAATGAATGAACAACACCATGATTAGTTTTAAATGTACCAAACTCTTGGCTATGCTCTTTGATACCAGTCACAGTGGCTTAACAGCTGTCGCCAGGGCACAGAGAAAAAATTACACCATTTCCCGCTAAAGGGGACCATGAGGCGATGCGAAGCCGGAGCACATGCACGATTGCGTTCCGTTGACATTCGGTGGGCATGCTACCAACCTCGAGTCATGGAACGCAAAGAGGAACGCTACGTGTGTCTTGTCTTCCCTCTAGCCTGGCCGTTAATTCTCACAGGGCAAGCGGGGAACGCGGTCGACAGGCGTGCGAGAGTGGGGCAGCGTAGGAGAGGAGAGAGAGGGGGAGGGGACGCTCATGCGCTGGTGCTCATCGCGGCGTTCCGCAGGAGAGAATTTCGGCATGTCTAGCCCGCGTTTCAGAGGAAGAGTGGAAAGGGGGAGGGGAGAGGGGAAAGGAGAGGGGGAGGGGAAGGGAAGAGGAGATAGTGGAGAGGGGAAGTGAAGAGGGGGAGGTGAGAGGGTGAGGGTATGCGCATGTGCAGTAAGGGTGGTCACGCCGCACACCACCACCACCACCACCACCGGATTGAACTCCGCCATAAGATACTTCGCATCTAAAAAGTATTTGAGGAGGAGAATCTGCTAGGTCGCTGAAGCGCACAAGGGTGGTGCGATAGTGTCATGGAGGAAATGCAGTTTTCACCGCAGCACGACAGATGACGCTTTTGGCGTGTTCCCATCATTTAGATGTTCTTCTACGGATACAACACATAAAAATCGTGATACCGTCTCGTACATTTCAAATTTTACAAGAAATTTTACAATTTTCAAATTTCTGTCTGAAGCATCAGTAACAGAAGGTGACAGACATTTTAGCTGCAGTTATTAATAGATACTGCCCTAATTATAGGCTGCACAGCACTTGAAACGAGCTACTCGTAGTGGTCCCTGAGCAGACAACATCAGCCGCATCTGCAGGTCCCTCACTCGCATGTTGTGCGTGCATAGCTAGCCTTGGGAGGGAAAGCTTTCGAGATCTCCAGGCTCTCTGTATTTCTTTAGTGCTCTCGCGGGTTTCTGCATTGCTCTGGTAGCGCTGGCTTCTCGCTCTCTGTTTGTGCTTTTCACACATCAACAAAGGCGAGCACTTTCCAGTATTTCCATCTGTGCTTCTGTATGATGCAGTGCAAATGTGTCGAGCAGAACTGCAACAGTGGCTATGCATCCTGCAAGGAGAAGGTAAATACTGTAAAATTCTGGGTGAACCGGTGATGTTGGAGGTGTATACACTCACGCAACATCAAGAAAAGATTAAGAGCTCACGACTTCTGACTACGTTCGCAAGAAGCACTTATCGCAGATTTACACAGAGAGATGGCAGTATTATGTCAAGCTTAAAATTGATGCACAGGAGGCCGAAATAGGCTCAGTGCATTCAATGCATTTTGTTTTTTTTTTCTTTTTCTTCTTTTTTTTTTGTTAGCAGCGTCCTAAGCATCGTCAAACACCTGAAGCGATACTGTCGTAGGAACTAGTGGTTCCCAGCAGTGGCCATTCGTCAAAGGTATGAAGAGAAAGCAGTAATAGGAACAACCTAAATACGAAATGATGGCATGTAGAAGTCCCATCATTCGTTGGAACCAATGATATCTAAGCTATCAAGTTCACTTTACAAAAATATTATAGTTCTTGCGTTCTACAAAGTATTTCACACTGGCGATTTCCCTGCATGTGATGCCTCTTTTCTCGTTATTTTACCCAATTTGGAGCCGGCAAGGAGGCCCAAGACACACACCCATTTGCGCGTAAAGGGCAAGCAGTGAATCGGCATCGCATGGCCAGCAGGAAAGTTGAGCGAGTTTGAGAATTCTGTGCAGTGGTCAGTCAAACTGCAATGAGTTCAATCTGTTGTCGACTCACGCATGCTGAAAAGTACGAAGGACACTACCGCATGATTTAAATGAGTGACTTGCTTGTAAGTAAACTGAAAGTGGCTTTGTACTTTTCTAGCTCATAGCAATGCCAAATGTTATGCAGCTTTCTACTATAGATAGTTTATGCCAGTGGGATGAAAGAAGAGAACATACAATACCTTGGCGTTATGTTCACACACAACATGCAATGGTCGCATCACATAGATTACATTACATCTAAAGCATTAAAAAAATTAGGTTACTTAAGACGTACATCATCTACATCGCCAAAATCCACCAAATTACTAATGTACAAAACACTGATCCGTCCTATATTAGAGTACGGATCGTGTGTGTGGAACCCATACAAAGTGTGTGACGTGAATAAAATTGAATCTGTCCAAAGGAAATCTGTTCGCTTCATTTTTCATCGCTATGACCATGATTTTTCGCCCTCATCTGCAATGAAATCTTTGAAGTTATTTCCATTGTGCACTAGGCGTGCTACTGACTCTTTGAAACTTTTGCACTCTTATGTTCACTCATCATGCCAGTTATCCAATGATAATTACATCGTGTATGCTAATGCTCTGCCAACTAGACGTGGTCACAATCTTAACATAAGGCCATTCTTCGCACGTAGTATTATGTTCAAATACAGCTTTTTCTGAAAATTATTGTCTACTGGAACGATCTACCAGGTTTGGGTCGTGAAATGAATATGTCAGATTTTTTAGAGGCACTTGAATGACATTGTTGTCCTATTTTTTTTCTCATTTATGGTTGTCCTTAGGAGGTGGCGATATTTCTTCTGATGAAAAACTTGTTGTGATGTTACTGTTATTCTTTCCTATTGTATGTACCCCACTCCTGCAATAGCCCTGTATTGAGCTGCAGTATTTGAAAATAAATAAATAAAGACATGTTTACCAGAGGCTTCTCTAAGTCTCCGAGGAGCTCCCACAGGTCGTAGACTGTGTAGAAACCAACAAGAAGAACCACGAAGAGGCCGACAAATTTGACGCTGTTTAAAAAAAAGAAAAGGACGAAACACGTGACCATTATTTTATTTACTTATTTATTTACAGATACTGCAATCTCAAAGAGATTATAGTGGGTGTGAGCAAAACAACATAGCTTGCTAAAAAAAAGGCACAGTCATGAATACAAAGAAAACACATGAAGCAGAAAACAAAAAAGTAAAGTGATAAAACCAAGGACATGAACGAAAAACACAAATGGATTAAAAACAAAAAGCCCACGTAAAATGCAAAATGCTAGAACAAGCTAAAGAACCATTATGAGATATTCACTTTAGCAAAATTCATAACACTTTCAACCTCCATTAACCATCCTCCAGGATCTGCATTAAAGCTTTTTACCCCCTGAGGATGAGTCCAGCATGTTTACTAATTTCACACACCCACTGCTGTCAACTAGCTGAGGTCCCCTTCCATGAGCTCTGAGCTCTAAAAAAAAATGTACGGCAGCTCCACTACTGTGAATCCTGAGCAAGTGCGCAGCACGGGCACCCAGCGATTTCCATTCGTAGAGTTCCCACTACTCCGTTTACCAAAGTGTCGATGATGCCAATGTTTGAGGTAAGCAGGTAAGGTTTACCTGGTACGAGTGGAATCTTGTTAGGGAGATTCGCAAAGCCGGTGTGCGACATGTGCACTACTTTTTGCTGCGCCTTATTGAGTTCCTGCTTGTTATGACGGCTGAGATATGCATCGTCTGCAGCGAATTCCGTCCGGTTGTTCCCCTTCAGATGTAGCAACGCATTCGCTCGCTCAGTGAGACAGTGACACCCTCTTTTGCACGGCCCCGGAGCGAGCTGCAGGTTTCCGAAACGTTATTAGCAATTTTTAGTTATTGCAATTACTTGTTGGTTATTGCTGTTAATTATATAATTTCAGACCTTGTTCATTCATTTTAACCCAGTTTTGAGCATTGCTAGCCTTGTTATGGCTTGTATTGAGCGCTGTACTGTGAGCATGACCACACCGCATGAGATGCATGGATAGACGACAAGCCAGGCCCCTAAAGTGATCTGCACTTAAAAAAAAAAAAACGAAAAAAAAAAGCGATTGAAGAGGCAGAATCCGAGTCCTTTGAGAGCAAACGGCCAGTGGCGTAACTAGGTAGGACGGCGCCCATGGCAAATATATTTTCGCGCCTCTCATGATGATAACGATAGTTTTATTATTATTATTATTATTATTATTATTATTATTATTATTATTTATGCGGAAAAAAGACCATCTCGCTGTTTTGGGCAAGCGAATGAGCGATTTCTTGATTGATTATTCACCACCAGTGGACTATAGCCAGCTTGCACATCCACGCACCGTACGATCCACCCGAAGTCCACATGGTTAGAAAAAAAAATGAAAGAAGAAATGGACCTTGCCTGTGTCCTGTTGTCGTCTCGCTTTACACGAAATATGCAATGTTCGTAAGTTACATACAACAACACAAAAGTGAACGACGAAGTAGGCATGTAAGCAGTTCTTATCGTTTTTCGATGCATTGCCACGAAATGTATCATTCAAAATTATTTATTGCGTGCGTCAAATCTGCATACTATACCTACATTCTTTTTATCAGTGCTAATGATGCATTCAAAAACTGTTGTTTCCTCCTTGTCGTATATTATTGCCTTTTGTGACGCCAGTGCTGATGTTAATCGTGAACTGTTGTCAAGAAAAACGCGTTCTTTATATTTAAACGCTTTATTTACATCTTTTGGTTATTAATAAACCAAACATGAAAAAGACTACACATTAGGACGCTCCGAAAAAACTAGAGCAACACTTTTCTTGCTTTCGATGAAGCAAACTGTTCTATAATGTCAACAAAGGTCGTTTTTTTTTTTCAGATTCTTTTCTTTCTGCACTCAGTAGAGCAAGATCAGAAAGTATGTCCTGGCCCATAGTGGCCCGCAAACAGAAAAGTATCAATTTCAGCTTGCTGAAGGACCTCTTACAGCTAGCGATGGAAACTGCTATGGTTTAACATTATCGGAATGGCGACGCAAAGAGTGGGAAATACACTGTCATCACCTTTTTTTTTTTTTTTGTCACTCTGTCTGCCGCAGTGGAGCAGTGGTTATGGTGCTTGGCTGCAGACCCGCAGGTCGCGGGATCGAATCCCGGCCGCGGCGGCCACATTTTCAATGGAGGCGAAAATGCTGGAGGCCCGTGTACTTAGATTTATGTGCACGTTAAAGAACCCCAGGCGGTCGAAATTTCCGGAGCCCTCCGCTACGGCGTCTCTCATAATCATATCGTGGCTTTGGAACGCTAAACCCCAACAATTATTATTATTATCCGTACTCTACAATAAATTTCAGAAGTTCTTCAGGTCTTGACACTATCTTGTCAACCCGCCGTGAAAGCAGCAGTCGGCATCTAAAATCTTTTCGTAGAGGTCCTGTAAAACTAGCCAAATCTGTAGCAATTTGTTTTTATTTCGTTTTTGTCGTCGCTGTATAGCACAGCTTGTTGATGTCCAGGAGAAAGCCAAACTTGACATCGGTGTCCTGCAGGCGAGTAAACCTATCGTCAATTTAAGAATGAAGACGGCTTGAGTGTGGTTTCATGACCCCTTCTATTCCCTGCTGAACCGTTAACTCTTTTCCTTTCGACTTTTCACCAGGCAGCTGTTTTCTTCGTCGTGAACGCCCTTCAACACCGACACCTCACGCCTCGCAGAGACCAAGCCCTTCATCGAGTGACTCACTCACCAGAGTTTTCATTTCATCATGAATGTGATCTCTGAGAGCTTTCATGTCTAAGGCAGCATTGTGGAAGTTCATTTTTGGATCTTGCCACATTTTTTGAACATCATCTATGCGAACCAGTATCTTGTTCCAAAAGCCGAGCAGAATAAAAAAAATCAAAACATCCACTCGTGCAATGGTGTGGCATCACTTCTCGTTTCGCTCGTTTCTTTGTCGTTATTTGTAGAGCTGTGCGAATAGCAAAATTTTGGGTGTGAAGCGAATTCGAATAATAAAGATTGAGTGCGAATCGAATCGAATAATTTCGAATAATTTTCGAATATTTCTCAAACATCTTTCGAATAATTCGAAGTGAAGTTACAGAAAAAGTTGCAGAGAATCCCTAAGTATGTCCTTGTGAGATAGCAACATGAAAGTGTTTCTTTTCGCTAGGTTGATGAAGAGCTGGTGGGGTCATATTTCATAGTTGTCTTTCTTATCAAGAGTGAGGCAATGTAGAGGCCGAATTGTATTTATGTACATGATTTGGTGCAACCAAAGTGTTGCCGACAACACTTTACACGTGATAGGCAAAGATGCCATTTCCTCAGCCTCTCCTCCTCTTTCAACTGCTGTGGAAGGCCAACTGATGTGGCGGACAAGGGTGTGCTCCCTTCAACTCCGGAGTTCCAAATCTGCCTCGTAGACGTCGATATATAAGAACATCTGAAATTTTGGATGCTGGAAAGCTTCGGCGTCCGATTTTTTGGACTTCCTGCCCAAATTTCATGTCCAAAACAGCATTAATTGAGTCCCCAACTCTGCCAAATCTTTCATCTCCATATTGGAACCAGCGTATTCTTGAGTTAATACATTTGCGACCGTAGCGGAGCTTGAAAGGCAGCTTTGCCGCAATACGGGGTTGTGATGAGGTGAAGCATATCGAAAATCTAGGGACCATTTCCAAACGGACGTTGACTCTCTCTTGGCTAAGTTCGACCGTAACGGACCTTGAAAGGCAGCTTTGCCGCAATACGGGGGTGTGAGGAGGTGAAGCATATTGAAAATCTAGGGACCACTTCCAATCAGACGTTGACTGTCTCTTGCCTAAGTTCGACCGTAACGGAGCTTGAAAGGCAGCTTTGCCACAATACGGGGGTGTGATGAGGTGAAGCATATTGAAAATCTAGGGACCACTTCCAACCGGACTTTGTCTCTTGGCCAAATTCAACCGTAACGGAGCTTGAAAGGCAGCTTTGCCGCAATACGAGAGTGTAATGAGGTGAAGCATATTGAAAATCTGAAGGGGTCACTTTCAACCAGACGTTGACTGCATTTGTCTTTGGGAAGTTCGAATAGTTCGAATAGTAAAATTTCAGTGCGAATTGAATCGAATAGCAAACACTATTCGAAAAATATTCGAAATTTCGAATATTCGCACACCCCTAGTTATTTGTCATTCCTTGGAAAACTTCAAGCTTCTCCTCAAGGTGTCTCCCGACTGGCTTCATCGCTTCGACGATTGCACTCCATCTGGTTTTTGACTCTGATATGACAGCAACAGGCACCGCATCTTTTAGTTTCTCATAACGGTGCGTTGAGCGAGAAAAAAACACAAAGTGCTTTGATGGCCTATGGTGTCTTCTTTTGCAGCATGTACTCCAACCAATTTGAGCAAGTGATTTTCGTAGTTTACGAAGATTACCAGTTCATTTTTTCCCGCTATTGCTTGACTGGCACCACTTTTTTGTCCTGCCATCAAAGCAGCGTTGCCGTAACACTGTGACCGACAGTCCTGCATAGGTCCATTTTGTCCTCTTCTAGCTTGCTTAGGATCACCTCCACAATTTCTTATCGAAGTCACCTTCCCCGTATCGCAGAACCTGTGACATTTGCTCACTGTGTGCTTGGTCGGAAGTCGTGTCGAACATAATGCCATAATAATTGGCTTCACAGATTCTTTATGGATTCTTGGCTTCACGTTACAGAAACATGTGCTCAGGAACATGTTTGTGTCGTCGGGCACATGTTGGGCGGACTCAGCTCGGCGCCCCCTTCCAAGTGGCGCCCGGGGCACCTGTACCCCCTTGCCCCACCCTAGTTATGCCACTGCAAACGGCCATAGAAAAGTGAGTGCATGACAGTCATATACTGAAACACTGATCATGTAATCTGATTTGAAGAGCAGCAACAGTGAAAAATGACAACAGAAATGCACCCACCTTATTGCACAGGACAGGAAAACGCCAGACACCACAAGCCAGGTCCACCACATTTTTGAAAACGGCCTGGAAAGATGACAATGAGAATGATCTAAAGCTAGCTCTCTCAAAACAAAAGAAGTGATGAGAAATTGTCAAAAGGAGAATATCGCTGGAGTCAACCAGCTCCACAATCAAGCGATTTCCACCACTGTCGTCTTTCTTTAAAAATTTTATTCCAAAATTCTCATTTAAAGTTTTCGACAGCATGAAATGGCAGCTTCATTTGATCATGTCGGCTAAGAGCCATCGCCAACATTGGCACGACGATCAATGGCGACAAGTAGTTACTGACCATCTTGTTCTTTTTGACCAATGACTTGAAAATTAAATTCATGCTTTATTGCCCTTTAAACATGAAGGAGTATTAGAAAAAAGCCACAAAAAATGGCTCAAGAACTTTCTACCCTTCATTAGGCAGCTTTACTTTAATATGCGCGTCAACACCTCAGGAAGAAAATGAACTTTTCATTTGAATGAGCTGCATTTTTTCAATAAACTTTTTGGAGCACATTCCTTGTTTGTTTTCGTTGTTAGAGACACTGCATGATTTATTGAGGTCAGTTCCAGATGGCTATTGGCTTGTTCACCTGACTAAATTAACACTTTTGTGGCTGCGCCTATTCCCATCGATGGTGTCATTGATGACTTCAAGTTCAAATTTTGGTGCTCTCTGAGCACTTCTGGACAGCTAACACAATCCAAAGGGTAAAAGGAAGTACTTTATCAGTTTCGCTTTTGAGTTTCTTTTTTCTGTTGCAGGGAGATTTTTAAAGCTCCTTTTAAGTCGGGCAGGTGAACGCTCTCGGTTTTGGTTATGGCGTCGACATTGCTGACGGGTGCTCTACGAAAATGGCGAATTCTGACGGATTCCGATGAATCTGAGCGGGAATCTCTGGATGATGGTAGCAGCACAGACACAGAAGGTCATTTCGATTCATCAGACTTCAGTATGAATGGCAAGAGTGCATCAAACTGCCCCGGAACATCAGCAGGTATCTGCCGGTAAGTTTTACTTTCTCCTCGGGCCATTTTATCACTGCTGCACATTGATGTAGTGTATCCTGAGTGTACTAAAGGTCACAGCTCTTATCTACAAGGTGTCAACCTCGTTTGGGCAGGAGCATTTGGCGCCGGCTGCAGAAAGAGCGGAATTCTCCCCACGAAGACGGCATGGAGTAGGTGGACCTTAACCTATGTTGCACGGCGGCTTCTTCACGTTGTTTTGCACTGCAGAAGTTGTTCGAACGATATACAACCACACAAATAAGTATGCGTGCATGCATATTTCCGAAAAGCCAACGCACATTGAGAGAGAAGGATCCTGGAGGGGAGGTCACTGAGGAGGAGACGCTCATGTTCATTGTACTTCTGGTGTACACAGGAATCGTCAAAGTCCCGCGCCTGCATTGCTATTGGAGTCGACAACACATATTTCCAGGCCTTCTTCCACCGTCAGTGATGCCAAGGAAAAGGTTCAAGGCGTTGCGTGCCTCTTGAGTGTCTCTGATCCGGAGAAGACGACCATCGCATCCCAGGGGAAGTTTCACCGCGTGTCTTATCTACTGCAACACATGGACGATCCATCTATGCTATTTTTTCAACTGCATCGGAACCTTGTCGTGGATGAGAAAATGGTGAAATCTAAAGGTCAGTCTGGTATTCATTAGTACATGAGGAACAAAGTGGTCAAATGGGGATACAAATTATTGGTTTTTACAGATTCGGAAACGGGGTACAGTTTCATTTAAACGTGTGCATGGGAAGGCGCCTCAAGGCCCCAGCACCAACCACAAAAAATTGAAAAATACCAGAACTGCAAACTATGCTACGAAGAAAGGAAAGTTGAGCAGAAAAAAAAATATATTTTCCGTGAAACATGTCCAACCTACCTTTGCTTCACCACGTCGAGAAATTGCTTCATGTGGTGGCATGATAGGCGCTAGTGCTAATATTTTTGTATGTAAATAAATAACTTTTGCACTTACAGAGCTTATATTTTCAGTATAATTCTATAAGAACCTTGTATTGAAAACATACATTTTGATTTTTTTAAATGTTTACCTCGTGCAGAATAGCATTCATGTTTTTATTAATTTTTTTCCACTTAGTTATAAATATCTTTATTTTGATAATTTTTTCATAATACGTAAAACAAATCTGTTCTTTGAAATTAAAGCTGTTGCATAGACCAATCCTTCCTCTATCATTTAATACCCTACACTTTAGCATCAATCAATTTTTGTGGCAGGAAAAAAATATTTCTTGGACTACCCAAAAACAACCGATGTTTCCGCGGTCACGAAAGTGTTAACACCTCTTATTTATTCACAATGCTGCTTCTCTGGCTTCGTCTAACACACATTTCTTCATTGTCAACAGTATCAGCCAGCAGTACACTCCGACACAAGCGTGTCAAAATATGCACAGGTGACATGCACATCCATTCAGGAGAAGCAAGCAGCTGCTCATGGGAACCCTTCCAAGCCACCTCAGGTTTACCACTGATGTGAAAGCTCCTTATAATGACATATTACACATAATCTAAACTAACTTTGTCAATCAAGGTAAACAGTGACAATTATACTGGTACAAAACATCATAGGTGACAAAAACCAAAGTTGATGGTTAAAAGTACCTGATCTAGTACTATCTTTTATTACTATGTTCTCGCAACATCTGTATAAAGCATTTCATTCAAGATTGTTATTTATGCTTCTTGCTGTTTCATATGAGTGTATACCCTGCACTGTTGCCGTGTATAATCACTCTAATTAGTGCATACGTATGTAATCTGTGTGACTTGGCCGGTTATTGTGACAATTTTACTATGTGTTGTGTCGCCACTACCACCTTTGCCTGATGTACTATATGGGGGGGTGAGGACATGCCCAAGCAGTTAGTCGCTTTTTTTCTAACCCCCTCTATCAACACTGTACTGTATTGATATAGAAACAAAATTAATCTTATTATTATTATTATTATAACAACAACTGTGATGACAGGAAACCCCACCTGTTCTCCTGTGCCTTGAAGACCACGATGCTCATGAAGGCACCAACAATAAAAAACATGAGGATGGGGTCCAGGAGAATGTACTGCGACAGCGTCACCAGTCCAACGTCTGCAAATGCAAAGAAAATATTAGTACACAGTGCAGTGCAAGCCCTTGCACTGTGTACCAAGCACACAACTAAGACGTCGAGCAGGAGCTGCTACAATGTGACTTAAATGAAAGAAGGCTAGTAACAAACAGAAGTCCCTAATAGTTCATGCTGGAAGCACTGGAGGCGGCGATGTTGGTCGTTTTGGTCACAAGGTGTTCACGGAGCATGCCCGTTCATTAAAAGCCGATCTGGCTCACTTCAATTCAAACAGGTCCAGGATATGACTCATTTTGTATTGAAAACTAAACTATTGAGGGGCCTTTGAATTAGCAACTGACCAATTTTGAATAGAAAGATTTTTAACATGAAAGAAACCTCCTAGGTGTGATTCATGGTGCCATCAAACTTAGCCCCATTTCGGTTTCTTAATCTGGCTCATTCTGAAAAAAAAAAAGCTCTTCAAATACACAGATGAGTATACAAAAGCAATTCACAATACGTTACTTGTACACTATGCCATTCAGCCACATAGTACTGCTGGAGCTTGTGCTGAATGCATAAACTGCCACACAGATAGAGCAAGAACATCTCACCTAAGAGACTTGGATGGCATTCAAGTGAATAAGACTCTCAAAACTGCTCACCAAAGATGACCAATGATGAGGCTAGGACGGCAGCAGGCAGGGAATGCGAGAGCTCCCACACAATCACAAAGCAGAAGGGAGGAACCATGCTCCCCAGCAAGGCACAGAACTGGTGTGAAAGAATCAAGTGCCCTTCACATTACCGTGTTATAGAAACTAGCGAACGGCAAACACCAAGCATTCATGATAGACACCGCTTGCTGCAGAGTATCAGTCAAGAAGTTTTCACTATGTTTTCCTTTCCAGCCTTACAGTCAAAAGTATATGACAGATGCAGGGTGCACTATACACAGTTGAGCAAATGAAATGGAATAAGGAAAGCCTGCAGCAGCCTGCAGAAAAAGAAAGGTTGCTGAGATACCTAACAAATGAAGCAATGATACACACAAACAGCTGAGTGGTAGTTTGCAATGAAATATCAGCGTAAACTTCCCAATATAAATATATTAGAAAAGTGATATCGACTGGTTATAGGGATGTTTGGACAGAATTTTACTTCCAGCTGCAATATAACATTTGCAAAGGAGACACCCTGCGGCAACAGCCTGATAAAGAAACAGCGAGAGGTACTCACGATGCGCATTCCCGCATAGTTGTGGTCCTCGTACTTGTCTCCTGGCTTCCCAAAAGGAAACGTCCCATTGTACCCAGTCAGCTTGCCGGCAAGCGCAATGAGCATCTAGAAATGTCAAAAATTCCACCAACATTGTTATTTCAGCCGTTTGACCCCTCCCCAATACTGCAGATTCGAAAGAATGGCCATGGTGTAAGATGCGAGATTGGCACACACGAAAAACATGGCTATCCAGGTGAGAACTCATTCTTCAAAAACTCTGCCGTTTTACGTGCCCGAAACATGACGTGATTATGAAGCAGCTGTAGCGGGGAACAGCGAATTCGTTTTGACCACCTAGGCCTCTTCAACATGCACCTAAATCTAAGTACATGGGTATTTCTGCATTTACACTTCCACTGAAACAACAATGGAGTCACTCACTCTTCCAAATGGTTATGACATCACAGGTAATCTTATGAATCTAGAAAGTCTCATTCCTGAGGGCTGGAGCAAACGTTTCAGTTGCACCAGCCATGTGAGCTGGGTGTGGTTATGATCAAGTCTCAAATCACTGCCAGTTTTGATATGCTCCAATTCTCGGATTGGGCTTTTGCCAAACACCAAAGCTGGTAACCCAACACGTGATAACACCAACACGCGGTAACCATCACTGACACGGAGACTGTCAGCTTCGATTGGCAGTTAGAGTTTAACACCCGACCAGCTGCGGTAGTTTAGTGGTTATGGTGCTTGACTGCAGGCCCGAAGGTCGCAGAATTGAATCCTGGTCGCGGCGGCCATCGCATTTCGATGAAGGCAAAATGCTAGAAGCCTGTGTGCTTAGATTTAGGTACACATTAAAGAACCTCAGGTGGTCAAAACTTCCGGAGCCCTCCACTATGGCACCTCTCATAATCATATCGCGGTTATGGAACATAAAACCCCAATAATTATAATTATTATCATTATTATTAGTTTCAATGCCTGGACATGCTACTATTTACTCCCCAAACACACTAACTGGAAGTTGGGGCTTCACATCCACATTAACCTTAGGTCTCCATTCCTATATGTGCTATGTGGCAAGCTGACATTTATAAAATACAGAAAATTGAGTGAGCACATAGGAATTCACAACACAAAAATGCAGGTGCACAAAGCAAGAACATAAGAACAAACAATTAAAACATTGTTGTCCTTTTCATGCAGCCAGTCAAATTTCAGTGAAAGGACGCAAAAAATAGCATGACCATTACTCAGTGCCCAAACCCCCCTTCCCCCATGTGTGCACTTCAGAATGGATGCTGAAAATAGAGATAGCCCGACTGCAGCTGTGTGGTTTCATGCAAATCCCCTATGGGGAGCTTTAGCTTAGCCATGTATGCACTACACATTACACAGTCGTCGGAGAAGTCAAAGGCACTGTCTACGCTGAAAGTGGCATCTATATATAGTGATAACGACAGTTTATCCAAGCATTACGATGACTTATGAATGTTTTTATGTTTCAACAGTGTCGTCATCGGAGAGAAATTTAAGAAATAGGAAAGACAGTGTGCTAATGATTATTTGCACCAAAACTCATGCAACCTGCAAAGTATAGCATAAACAGTCACTGCAGTGATAGCTAAGTCGGTGTCCTCTCTGGTTAATTTCTACACCACAAGTTGGTGCTACTACAACCCAGCTGCTCACGTCAATATTCCAGTAACCTGGTATTCTGCAAATGCTATGGCTTTCTAACGTTATACTATAAACGAACACCTACCTTGCCCAAGGGAGGGTGAACGTCAAAGAAGAACGTCCGATTGATGTACCAGCTGCCCATCTTGCCAAAGTGGGTTTCATCCCAACTGTAATGAGACAAAACAAATTAATTGCTTTTCTTGGCAACACCGATTTCAATTCTTCAACAGCACTGCATATTAGTATGTCACACGACAGGATAAAGCATCCGTCAAATAATTCATTTCGTAGGTTTCAAAAAATATTCATTTCTAATTCTGCATACAAGACTTCGGTCAAAGCTGCATACACAAATGACAATCAATGCAAGAAAACGCCTTTCACGTCTCGGACCGCACACAGCAATGGAACGTCAGGTATTTCTGTACAAATGTGAGCTATGTTGCAGTGCCGGCAATCTCGGCGTATTAGAATGGAAACCGACGCTGCAAGATCTCAAATCAAACGCAAGTGACAGCTTCGCACGTGTCAGTTTCTCTGGCCGACCGTGCGCTACAAGCAAGCCCGAGTTGTTGTAGAAAGAACGTTGCACAACGTAGAGAAGCGCTGCTTGTTGGCCTGATCACACGGATTACACTGTCACGCAGGATTCATAACGCTCACAATATGCGAAACTACAGGCAGCGCTTACCAAACATGGTCGGGTTCGGTGATCTTGTAGAGGCGCGTGCCCAGGGAGAGCAACACGATCACGAGAAAGACAGTTCTGAGGTGGTCGCGTGCTAGGTCGTCGAAGTATCCCGCAGCAGACTTTCGACGGTCGCCGTCGGGCTCTGTGGACAGGGCGTCAGCCTTTTTCTTAGCCGTCTTGGCCGTCATAGTAGTGCGTCCTACGTTGGCATGCCGCGCCGATGTGCTCTTCAGGTCATGACGGTGTGCGCTTCGCAAAGGCGACAACGCGGCGTCCACACGCACCGGGAAAGAAGAAGCGGTGGCGAGAAGTAAAAATCATGAATTCAGCAGCCGAGGCACCCGCAGACCGGTTTCACGTGTGCTACGGCCAACGCTACGAAGAGTGGCGAGTGAAAAGCGGCAGTTTAGGTAGGGACCGTAGTTTAGGTTTGTGGAGGCAGCCATCTTTGTTCTGAGCATCGCCGGTGCCGCCATCTCTCGTGAAGCAAAGAAGCAATTCCCGCCGTTTCTTTCCGGTGCGGGAAAATAAACAGCTGTTCCGAGCTCAAGATACTGCGCGTGGTGATAAGCTGTGAGTTTTAAAAGGCAGTTTCCAAGTTTACGGGCCTCAGCATCAAGCACAATGGCTGCTTTGAAGGTGCGTCGCTTCTTCATATAAGTTTCTATCAACACGAGTTTCGATGTCAACGTTCTAAATCTGAGTTTGTCGACTAGTCAGATAAGTTTGCCGTGGGCTAAACTAAAGTGTGATAAGTTATGTTCCCGAGTTTTCGTGGATGACCGTACACATATACAGGGCCAAAAGGCCTCCGGGCCCATGAGTATGGCGGCGAGGCACGCAGAACATCCTATCTTTTACTAGAAGATTTAGAATCAGCTTGGAGAGGGGGGCGGGGAAGAGCTGTCGGACTGCTTTTCTTGGCAGGAGCTGTTAAGCAAAAGAGGCCCGAGGCTGTTTCAGCAGCCGGACGGATCGGTTTTCGCCTCTTGATTAGCGCTGCTCGCGTACAGAGCTTTCTCCTCTCCAAAGCCGGTCCGCGTCGGTGCCGAGCAAGCGGAGAAAACAGTCGTGAATTTGTGCGCGCTCGGCTTAGTACGGCGATGACTTCAAAGGTCTGCAGCTCACTTCCTTCATTTTGTGAAACGTGCCATCGTTCTTTAAGCATGTCGCGAGTTTTATGCCCAGCGTGAAGCCAGACCTTTGGGAGAGAGCATATCGGTATGTCGGTTCATATCTGCGACTGTTCATGTTCTCTTTTCAGCCTGTCCTCTACTCCTACTTCAGGAGCTCGTGTGCCTACAGAGTTCGCATCGGTATGTACTGCTTTCATATTCAATAGCTAGCATTCTGGTAGTATACAATTGATGTTCAGTGCAGTGACATTTTCTGCATAATAAATACAACGATCAGTTATCCATCCTCTTGAACCCCATTTAACTTCCAGCCCTGGCATGGAAGAACATCGACTATGAGTACAAAGCTGTCAACCTTATCAAGGATGGCGGCGAACAGGTGAGCGTGTGTGGCTTATATTATCAGTGCTTGACCCTCCAACATGGCTGCGATGTGCAGAAAAATCTCCAGGTGGATTTATTCTCATGTCCTGATATCGAAGGAAGCATTCAACCGCTCAATTATCAGGGACATGTTCAGCATCACATTCATACATATACCTTGCTCCTGCTCAAGCGTAGACCGTTTTGCAGCGTGCTGCGAGAAAAAAGAAACGAGGAAAAAAGTGGACGTTCTCTATCCGTTCAAACATGCTTTTCACAACTAGTATTAAAAATAACATTCAGTTGCTTTGCTAGTTGGTATTACATGATGAACAGATTCAACGTGCGCAGAGCCCTAGTTAAGCTAGATTTGCAAGGTATAGCTTTGGGGCACAAGAAGTGTCGGTCTTTTCTAAGCTTGTAAATAGTTGGCAAGTGATTAAAAAAATGCAGGGAAAGAAGAGGTGGGAGTGGCAGCACCAAGTCAAAGTGGCCCTATTAGTTAATCCATGCCATCAACTATCGGATAGTGTGTACCCATCAGTATGGTTTACATTTTGTTGATAAAAAATGGATTGTATTTCAGTCTAATGGGTACCAAATACTCTGCACTATTACATAGTCTTGACAACTTTCCCTACAAATGAACAGATGGAACACAAGCCAATGCATGACTTCGCATTGAAAATTTTGAACGGAAATGTTGCCACCAATTTCTGCTGAATACAAGTGAGTGAACACAACCCTGAAAGGATGCCCAATGATTATATAAAGTGATTTACCGCTTACCCTTTAAGACGAGAGATACGATACAGAGCACTATTGTGAGTTCATTCGCATGCATATTATAATTATCACAGTGAATATGCAACAAATATCGTCTTAGAACAATCATGTTTTTGCTTTTTTTTTCTTAGCACTTCCTTCTTTCCTTTCTCCAGACTTCTCTCTAGCCTTGGTCTAAGAGGTTTACTCTGAAGAGTGGGTTGTTCAGGAGAATGTTATTCGTCATTGTCATACTTAGTGTGTGTGTGTGTGTGTGTGTGTGTGTGTGTGTGTGTGTGTGTGTGTGTGTGTGTGTGTGTGTGTGTGTGTGTGTGTACACACACTTTGACATATAGTAGATAATGTGGCAGATCGGCACCTGTCAGTTACACAAAGCCACAAAAAAATCCATACGGATTTCACTGAAAGAAAGGTTCTTAGTAGCGCTGTGCAGGTATTCGAAACTTTTAATACTCAATTCGGATAGGTCGGTATTCAATTTGATTCGCAAGGGGCTTTTACTATTTGAAATATTTGAGCACCATAAATCTTCATAGCTACTATTGAAACCAGCATGAAGAATCACATACCTGTGTTAAATTTTGCCAAATTTGATGCACAAATAGAACAAATTTGTTTCATTTGCCAATATGCATTGAACTTTTGTGACATTGTAGCATAACAATACAGGAAAGCACACGCAAGTGTTTTTTTTTTTTCCTGTGGTAATTTTGCACCTCAGGTATGTCATATAGCGACTCGCCCAAGAAAAAGTTATTGTGCAGTGCATGTGACGATGTGACGTGCTTGTTTTTCTCCTTTTTTACCTCCTAGCACTCGGCTGAATATATGAAAGTGAACCCCATGGAGCAAGTTCCAGCCCTGGTACACAACGGCGAGACATTCACACAGTCTGTAAGTTCACTACCTGCACTATTGGATCTCTCTCGTAAATACTTTACGTTCAGAAATTGGCACTCGTCACAGTGGTTCAGAGGCTATCACTTTCTGCTATTTAGCGTCAGGTTGTGTGTTATTGTATCTTTTGACGTATAACCTGCCCCTGTCTCTGAGCCACACCTTTAACTACAATCAGCGGAAAAATTAAGAAAAAAAGTGATCCCCACATACAAAGGCGTGTGCAGGGTTCCCCATCAGGGGGGGCAAAGGTTCGTCGCAGCGCCCCCCCGCCCTACTAAGTCAATGTATGGGGCAGATTTTGCGCCCCTCCCCCAACTTAGGTGACTACAAGGGTCAATGTACGGGGCAGATGTTTTTGTGCCCCCTCTCAGTTGATTAGGCGGGGCGGCCGCCCCCCCTGTGCGCACGTGTATTCCCACATATTGCCGTGAAGCCACCCTGCTTGCACTACTGGGAAATCATCTTGCCCACCCAAATTCACGTGTAACCCACACGCCAACTTTAGTTCCGAATCTTTGTGTTTTTTGTGCGGGTTATGTGAGGGGAAAATGCAGTACACATATAATTTCCGGCTGTGATGGCAGCATTTTAATGGGGGCATAATGAGAAAAAACACGTTTTTTTTTTAGATATAGGCACACACTAGCCCTTTCAGATGCCACCTATAAATAACTCTTTGTAAATGCATCAAATTTACACATTACTTCAAAGTAATTACACATTACTCAATATTCTATTTTAATAAAAGTAATGTCATAATACATTGATTTATGTGTGTTATAGTAATTAATCCTAATTAAATAGTAATTAAATATCTGTTTATTATAAAATCATTCACGCGGTGTTTTTGCATAAATAGAATCAAATCTCAGGCTAGATATACAGCACGAATTCGTGTTCTCTTATGTCCATATTGAGCAAAGAAAAATTATACTTTTTCGTGGCTCGCAGGAAGCGGCTCGTCGAACTACTTGTCGAACACGGTATTGCCTTCAGCAAAGTGACTATATTCAACAGTGCACTGCAAAATGAGGTTAAATGAAGACACGTTTACTACGCAGGAGGTTCACCTTATCAAAAAGTCAATGTATCTTGTGCTTTATCAGCCACTAGTTGACACAACTAGCACAAATAAGTGGTGTACACAATTGTGTACAAAGCATATCACGGGATAATCTGGAGCGTTCCAGTATGGCATTTCTCATGTCATTACAGTAGCTTTCGGATGTTGAACCCCACAAATCCAGTAATCAGGGTTCAGAAATCGGGGACCCGCTGTATTAGCTTAGCAGCTATGGAATTTCACTGCTTAGCAAGAGGATGTGAGTCTAATTAGCAGCCATGGCAGTTGAATTTTGACGAGCGCAGAATGCGAAAATGCCCGTGTGCTTAGAATTAGGTGCACATTAAGAAAAACCACAGTGCCCATTCCCCATCCGAAGTTCCCATTACGTCGTGCCCCATAATCATATTGTGGTTTCGGCTTGCAAAACCCAATAATATAGTTAAATTTTTTTCATAAATTGTTCGCTGGCAGCTAGCAAGACTGTCGTTACAGCAAACCTGTAGAAAGTGCGGCTGTATAATGAAGGCAAGGATTCAGTTTTCATTATCACTGGAAGGTGATATTTCTTGCTTCCAAATTGTGTTTGTGAACAAACAAATAAACAACCTGTCTGTTGCACATAGCGTATGCATGCTTAATTTTTTTCTGTTCTTTTTGCTCTGCATGGTAGCTGGCCATCATTGAGTACCTTGAGGAGAAGTACCCCGAGCCAAGATTGCTACCCAAAGACCCAGCACAACGGGCTAAGGTATCTAATACACATTTCATCTGTGCACTTTGATAGCGCTATTTGACCGCTTTCCTTCTTTCTTTCTTTCCTTCTTTCTTTCTTCTTTCTTTCTTTCTTTCTTTCGTTCGTTCTGTTTTTTGCTTCTATTCTTTACTAATTCCAAACACTACGGTAAGTTTTTCATTTTCACTGTTGTTCTTGTCTTCAATATGGAACGAGAAAATTTTTCTCCAGATTACCAGGTTTTGATTTTCTGTTATGTTTCGTGCTTCGGACATGAAACTTATATATAGTCAAACAGTGTGAGTACACTTTCCTTGCTACACTCTCTGCCATGTATTTGAGTGCTGGGAATCTTTCACAGCGAAAGCTGTTATGAGATCACAACAACAGTCCTGTATTTGTCTGCCGCTGCCGCCGGTGTTCGTAACCACTATCACGAAAAATAAGAAAAAATGAAATCAGAAAAAAATATCCAGGATCGAGCGGGACTTGTACCAAGACATTCTGCGTGGCAGTTGAGTATTCTACCATAGACCCATGCTCGTGCTTGAAACTCCTTTGCAAAAAGACCCTATACAGGCGTCATGTCGGGCAAGGAATTGCATTAACATATGTAATATAGCGTGGTAGAAGAGTAAAATAACAACCGGACGTTGCACAATGCGAATTGCGCAACGAGTCGATCGTTGAATGCTTCCAACTCTTTACAAACGGCTCAGCCATAATTCTTCATTGTCTTCAGCCACAGCACAAATAAATTGCACATAATGCCTCACAGATGTGTAGCGGGTGCCCTGCCTATCCACAGAATAACAGATAATGGCGTAGTGGGTGCTTCCCTGCTTCACAAAAATTATGAGTGTACCTTGCAAGTGTACTTGTATTGTTGCCCCACGAGAGTTCAAAACAAGCTCTAGAAAGGCCACTGTTCCAGCTTTCGCTGCGACTGTGCTGCGTGTTCGGTGCAGGCCTGGTGATTTTTTTTCCTCTAGATGCACAGTTTATTCAAGTAGTAGCTAATTACTTGAAGAATTTGGAAGACTAAGCAGAGTTTCAACTTGACTGATATGTTCACTTATTGACTATCGTTCCCTTTCTCTTTAGTGCACACATGCTTGTTTTGTTTTCCTTGTTCCTGTTGCTAATTGTACAAACTGTGCTTTCAATTTACCTTTTAAGGGCACTGATGCATGATATTGCCACGCCCGCTTCTGCTTTTATTTTGATGTGTTCGAGTTTGACCAGCAAGGACGGTTATCAACGCTCGACGCTGGCCCTGAAGCAGTGTTCGAGAAGCTTCACGATTCTGGTAGATCGTTTTGTTAAGATTGCGCGCCGCACGCGAATGTTCCAGCGTTGTCGAGAGAAAGCGCCGCCACCAGCGATATTGCTGGAAAGTTCCATAGCACCTGTATAAAAGCCGACGCGCTTGACCGCTTGTCAGTTGATCGACGGACGACGCCCTGTTCGCCGCTATCATTGAACAGCGTGTATTGCTGTAGTTCTAGTTCTGATTTTCCGGCCACAAGTTCGGCCAAATAAACAGTTTCATCCTGCAAACGCCGACTGCTGTCTTCGTCGACGTCACAACCACGTGACATCTGGTGGAGGTGCTGCTTCATGATCCGGACGCCACCGCGGAGCGCTGACCCAAGCCCAAGCCGCGACGAGGACGACAGCAAGGAAATCCCGGATCGTCGAACAAGCCGCAGGCAGAAGGGACTGCAGCCAGAGCACGGGCTCCTTCCCGAAAAAGCCAGGCAGCCGCAGATCTCAACATCGACCACAGCGACGATGACCGACCACGTGCAGCCTACGCCAATCCTTTTTCGCCAGCCCAAGGAGCCGCCCACCTTCCGCGGATCGTCGTTCGAAGACCCGGAAAGCTGGCTGGAAGCCTACGACCGCGTCGCCCTTTTCAATTCCTGGACCAGTGAAGACAAGCTACAGCATATCTTCTTCGCCTTGGAGGACGCAGCTAGAACATGGTTCGAGAACCAAGAGCGAACCCTGACAACATGGGAAGTTTTTCGCAGCAGGTTCCTGGCAACATTCACCAGCGTTGTCCGCAAGGAGAGGGCCGAGGCTCTGCTCGAAACCCGCGTGCAGCTGCCAAACGAAAACGTGGCACTCTTCACAGAAGAAATGACGAGACTGTTCTGCCACGCAGACCCTGAGATGCCCGAGGAGAAGAAAGTTCGCTTCCTCATGCGAGGAATCAAGCAGGAGCTGTTCGCGGGACTAATCAGAAACCCACCCAAGACCATCCATGAATTCCTCGCGGAGGCAACAACAATCGAGAAGACGCTCGAGATGCGCACTCGGCAGTACAATCGCCGCGCATTCCAAGACAGCGCAGCAGTTCACGCCCTCGGCTCCGACGACTTGCGCGAAACGATACGAGCCATCGTGCGAGAGGAGCTGCGAAAGCTCGCACCTTTTACACAGCTCGAAGTGACGTCGATTGCGGACGTTGTACGCGAGGAAATCCAACAATCACTGGGTGTTCCTCAACCGGCACCGCCGCAGCTGCAAGCAATGAGCTATGCTGCTGCAGCCCGACGCAACGCCCCCCCCCCCTCGCCCACGTCAAGACGCCGCGCCGCCCCAGCAGTTCCGCCGCCAGGCGCCACCGCCGCCACCACCGACGTCATACCGCCCGCCAGCCGGTCAGCGATACGCGCCGAGGAAGACCGACGTTTGGCGCGCCCCCGACCATCGGTCCACTCTGCTACCACTGCGGAGAAGCCGGCCACACCTACCGCCGCTGCCATTATCGACAGATGGGACTGCGTGGGTTCGCCGTCGACGCGCCGCGTCCACAGCAGGGGGAACGACACGTGACATCGCCGACTACCTGGCAGGAGCGCAGTGGAACCCCCCGAGGACCTTCCCGATCGCCGTCGCCAGGCCGCTACGCCTCTCCCCAACGCCGACCATACACTGGCCCAACCCGGGCCGGTCACCTAGCCCGCATCCGGAAAACTAAGGGCAGCAACCGATGGAGGTGCGGTTGCTGTACGACGAAATACCGAAGACCCTCCGCCGCCGACGCCGCCGCCACGACGAAGGCTTCAGGACACGACGCGAACCCCTGACGACGAAACCTCGCGGACCGAAGTAGACCTGACGACGCAACGTGGAAGCAGCGGAACAAACCGACGTAGCCGTGACCCGACGCCACGACCTAACTGCAACGCAAGACGACGAACTAGCGACCTCGACGTTCTTATCGACGGCCACAGCGTCACAGCCCTCGTCGACACCGGAGCCGACTATTCTGTCATCAGTGGACCGTTCGCCACGAAGCTGAAGAAAGTTAGGACAGCCTGGGAAGGCCCCGAAATCCGGACAGCTGGAGGTCACCTCGTAACCCCGGAGGGAATCTGCACAGCGAGACTCACCATTAACAACTGGATTTATCCCTCGAACTTCGTAATCCTGCCGCGTTGCTCGAGAGATGTCATCCTTGGTATGGACTTCTTAGGCCTTCATGGTGCAGTCATCGACCTGAGGTCTAAGTCAATAACACTGTCCACGGAAAAGGCACTGCCGCCGCACACCCCGCCAAGAAAGCACGCCTTGAATGTGCTGGAAGACCAGGTCACCATTCCCCCTCGCTCCAGCGTCATCATTTCCGTCGGCACTCAGAAATCAGCAGACCTGTAAGGCGTTGTTGAAGGCGACCAGCACCACTTGATTAACCGCAAGATTTGCGTCGCAAGAGGAGTAGCAGAGCTGCGGGCAGGGAAAGCAACAGTTATGCTCACGAATTTCAGCAACGAGTACAAGCACGTGAGCAAAGGCACGGCGGTCGCCTACATCGAAGAAATCATAGAAGCCAGCAATGCTTTCGGCCTCACCGATTCTCCCGAGCTTACTCCGACGAATAAAGCACCGCAACCAGCTTTCGACATCAATCCCAGCCTTCAGAAGCACAAACAAGAACAGCTCAAAACCCTGCTCTTGCAATACAAGGACTGCTTTTCGTCGTCGTCAAGAATTCGGCAGACTCCCATGGCAAAACATCGCATCATAACAGAGGAAAGCGCCAGACCACTCCGTCAGAGCCCGTACAGAGTTTCGACGCGAGAACGCGAGGCCGTGAAGAAACAGGTCGACGAAATGCTACGCGACGACATCGTCCAGCCGTCGAAGAGTCCGTGGGCATCCCCGGTGGTGCTAGTGAAGAAGAAGGATGGGACTCTACGTTTTTGCGTCGATTATCGTCGCCTGAACAAAGTCACGAAGAAGGACGTGTATCCCCTTCCCCGGATAGACGACACCCTGGATCGATTACACAACGCAAAGTACTTTTCGTCGATGGACCTAAAGACCGGTTACTGGCAAATAGAAGTCGACGAGAGAGACCGAGAAAAGACTGCTTTTATAACACCAGACGGCCTGTTCGAGTTCAAGGTCATGCCGTTTGGTCTTTGCTCGGCACCTGCGACTTTTCAAAGGGTTATGGATACAGTACTGGCCGGCTTGAAGTGGCAGACGTGTCTCGTGTACTTGGACGACGTCGTTGTGTTTTCCTCAAACTTCGACGAACACCTTCGGCGCCTTGAAGTTGTACTTCAAGCAATCAAGACCTCCGGACTCACCTTGAAGCCTGAAAAGTGCCGCTTCGCGTACGAGGAGCTCTTGTTCTTGGGTCACGTAATCAGTAAGGATGGTGTTCGCCCGGACCCACGGAAAACAGCAGCCATCGCTGACTTCCTGACGCCCACCGACAAGAAGGCCGTACGGCGTTTTCTCGGCTTGTGCGCCTATTACAGACGTTTCGTCAAGGAATTTTCACGGATCGCCGAGCCACTGACGCAACTCGCGAAGGCCGACGTCGAATTCAGGTGGGAAACGTCGCAAGTTCAAGCATTTCAAGAACTGAAACGACGCCTGCAGACGCCTCCCATACTTGCGCATTTCGACGAATACGCCGATACGGAAATCCACACCGACGCAAGCAGCGTAGGACTCGGCGCCGTCCTTGTGCAAAAGACCGACGGATTCGAAAGGGTCATCAGTTATGCTAGCCGGTCGCTATCAAAGGCAGAAATCAACTACTCCACAACAGAAAAGGAGTGCCTGGCCATCGTCTGGGCTACATCGAAGTTTCGCCCCTACCTCTACGGCCGGTTGTGAGCGACCACCACGCCTTGTGTTGGCTAGCTAACTTGAAGGACCCTTCAGGTCGCCTCGCACGGTGGAGCCTACGACTTCAAGAATTTGACATAACCGTCCTTTACAAGTCCGGAAGAAAAACACTCCGATGCTGACTGCCTGTCCCGCGCCCCCGTCGACCCACCGCCGCGGGACGACACGGAGGACGACTGCTTCTTGGGAACCATAAGTGCCGAAGACTTCGCCGAACGACAGCGAGCGGACCCAGAACTCAGGGGCCTTGTGGAATACCTCGAGGGCAGGACCACCGTTGTTCCCAATGTATTCACGCGAGGACTGACGTCGTTTTTCTTGCGCAACGGTGTTCTCCTTAAGAAGAACTTCTCGCCGCTTCGAGCCGATTCCCTTCTCGTAGTGCCCTCGACATTGCGATCAGAGGTCCTCCAGGCTCTGCATGACGACCCGACGTCTGGACACCTGGGTGTTTCTCGCACGCTCGCAAGAATACAGGAAAAGTACTACTGGCCGCGCCTTGTCGCCGACGTAACTCGCTACGTCAAGACCTGCCAGGACTGTCAGCGACGCAAGACACCGCCGACTAGGCCAGCCGGACTTCTGCAGCCTATCGAGCCACCTCGACGGCCGTTCCAGCAAATTGGGATGGACTTACTGGGGCCGTTCCCGACGTCCAATACCGGAAACAAATGGATCGTCGTAGCTACCGACTACCTCACCCGCTACGCCGAGACAAGGGCCCTACCTAGAGGCAGTGCCGCCGAGGTAGCAAAGTTCTTCGTTGAGAATATCCTCCTGCGTCATGGCGCCCCAGAGGTCCTCATCACCGACAGAGGTACGGCGTTTACTGCTGACCTAACTCAGGCAATACTGCGATACAGCCAAAAGCCACCGCCGGACCACAGCGTACCACCCACAGACCAATGGCCTCACCAAGCGGCTAAACAAGACCATCGCCGACATGCTGGCCATGTATGTCGACGTCGAACACAAGACGTGGGATGCCATCCTTCCGTATGTGACCTTCGCATACAACACGGCCATGCAAGAAACGACGCAAATGACGCCGTACAAGCTGGTCTACGGAAGGAGCCCGGCAACGACGCTCGACGCAATGCTACCAACCGCCACCGACGAAGACGACCTCGACGTAGCCGCCTATTTGCAACGCGCCGAGAAGCTCGACAGCTCGCCCGCCTGCGCATCAAGAACCAGCAGAGGGTCGACAGCCGTCACTATAATCTTCGACGACGCCACATGGAGTACCAACCCGGTGATGATTACATGATTATCACATGATGATTACACTTGCTACAATGTAACACTCACAAAGAAAAACATAGCTATGGCGAATTGATTAGGATACCTTTCTTGTTGTGAAATGCGTGATTGTTAACTTGCGCAGTTCTGTCATGCCTAAGCCCAACAAATGTAATCAAGTGAGTTCCTATTTGTAGCTGCTGTTTACATTAAAAAGCTGTGATGCCTCAAGTATCTAATTATTGGACAGGAAACGTGAAAATGTCAAAATTTTGTCATGAACAGGGAGTTTACAGAAGCCACAGAAGTTTTTCTGTCATATATATTTCTTTCCAAGTTCACTGTGAACAGCCATCTGTGTCCAATAGATTTCAATTGCAGCTCTTCATTTATATCCTAGTTTGTGAATTTGATGCAGTTTTTTTGCTGCTTACTTGACAAGTTCACTTCCTGAGTGGATTGTTATTTCTTGCTGTCAGTATTTGTCAGGAACATATATTTCTAAGTTTATACTTGTTTTCACTATAATTAACATATCTCATATGCACTTGTTTTGCAATTGCCTTAGGTGCGAGCCATAGCGGAAATAATTGCATCCGGGATTCAGCCCCTGCAGAACCTCAACGTTCTACAAAGACTGGATGAGTCAAAAAGAAGCGAGTGGGCTGTCCACTTTATTACCAAAGGCTTCAAAGGTAAGCGGTATTTCTGGACATGTGTTTTTACATGCATGCAATCTAACCTCAGAGCCTAGTTCATGTAGTTGTTAGAAGATGAACTTTGAATTGATGAGCACATGGATAACAAACCTATTGCTGGTTCCCACTGAATATTACTCACTGGAGCAACGTAGACCCCCCCCCCTCCTGGAAAAAATCCTGGCACTGCCCTTATTAGGATGTACGTACATATATATTTCTTTTGCCAGTGAAAGCCATTTGATAAAGCCACACTTTCTACCATGCTTATAAAGTGCTGTTAAGGTTTGTATTAGTGATGCCATAGTTATCTCAGTTACACTATGGTGCTAGCCTAAATTTCTAAGACACTATTTCTGAGTTGCTGAGTAATTAATTAGGAGTACAGTACTCTATAAAATGCTCTGACTGTCAACGGCTTATGAAGGACAGGAACCACAAGATTTTTTGTTCTTGAAACATTCTTCTGGAAAACTAGCTTCAGATTACCTGCAAAGTATTCCTGTAGCTTTGGGCTTCGTAAACATGTGGCCCATAGTTGGTCGTGCCAGGATGCCGAAATAGGAAGGTTGAAAGGCCAGCTGCAGGGAAATTTTAGGCTGTACACAAGCAGCACAGGTAGTTTTGTGCAGTGTAGATATAAAGATGCCTCCTTGCAAAATTTTTTAAGCTTGAAAGATGAGTGGGGGCATCTAGAAATGCTCAAAACAATAGCAGATTGTGACAATGAAGCTGAAAAAAAGAAAATGTCGCTTGGCATGACCTCTGAGCGGGCGCTGAAACATCTTGGAAGTGTCATGCCTGGACCTAGGTCTATACAGTTGTGCGAAAGTCAAATTTTAGTCTAAAGTAGAGTCAATTAGTACCTAATAATTTCAAAGCAAACATCTTGAATAGAGAGATTTGCATAAAGTCTTGATACAAGTGCTAGATGTTGAAAAATATTTTCAAAATTGGTTCTTCACTTGCTGGAAAAGGAGGGTTTAGTGTCTGTACTTATTTTGAAAGTTTCGTCATTCAGATAAATAACTGTATGCTGTGTCGTTATCTCCAAGAGTTATATACGCAGGTCTTTGCTCAGCATGTTGTGATTGGGGAGGTACTGGTTATACGCGGTAAAATTTGGAACATTTTAGAAGTTACCATAGTTTGCTCATATAACCCTCTTTAAATCCCCCACTTTTTTCAGGTCAAGATGTGTCGAGAGAGAGTACCAAACTTTCCCTTCGTGTCTTGCTTCACGGCAGTGCGTGGGATGCCTGAAAAGGTGGTTTCATGGCAGCGGCAGATGCATTGCCCTGAAACCACCTTTTCAGGTGGGTTTTACACATATATTTGTTCGTTGCGCACACTCCAAAAACTTCGCATACTAACAGCCGTGCTGAAGCAAACATTAAATGTTACAATATTCGATTCAGTGTTTGAAGATATCAAATATCTGCCCAAGTCAATATGTAATAGCGGCAATCACCAGCACAGGTCGGCAAAAAACGTGGAGCTCACTCAGACTCACTCATCAAAGATAGTTGCCCTTAGAGCGCACTCGAACTCAGACTTGCCAAAATGTTCCTCAACTGGACTCACTCGGACTCGGATTCACTGAAATTTTTCTCAGCCGGACTCGCTCGGACTCACTCAGACTCGCGGCTCTATCTGAGTCTGAGCAAGTCGACTCATGAGTCCGTTAGCATATAATTGGCTTCTTTTACCTTGGCGTCAATGCTCTTTAACATCAATATCTCGCATATTTAGTGCTCTACTTGGCGCATTTTGATCTCGAAACTTCAAATATGAGTTATCAGTGGTTGCAATCCAGTAAGGACATTTTTATTGAAAGTGGTGACTCACACTTTTTATCAAGAACTTCCTGCGAAAAAGTTCGCAGGGGGGGTCAACCTGCCCTCTCCCCCCCCCCTCCTTCTACGTAACTCAGGCCTCTGATTAATAAATATTGAGCTGGCGTATGCACGCTAGTGCTTTGAAGTATGTGCGAGTCGGCAGGGGTATAAATGTAAGCCGACATAAGGCTGATAGTAATGCTGAAGTTGTGTAGATAGAACCATAGGTCGGCAAAGAAGTGTGGAGCTCACTCAGACTCACTCAAGAAATATATTTTGCACTTAGGGTTCACTCAGACTGACCAAAACTTCCCTCTACCGGACTCAGTCGGACTCAGGCTCACTAAAATTTCTCTCAACCGGACTCACTCGGACTCAAGCTCACCAAAATATTACTCACCCAGACTCGCTCAGACTCAAACTCACGGCTCGATCTGAATCTGAGTGAGTCGACTCATGAGTGAGTTTGCCGACCTATGATCACCAGTGGCAAGCGCTATCTATTAAGGTGCTTTTTGAACGCTGCTAACAAGAAAACTATGCAATGACCAAGATTAGTTCAGTGGTATGTACTACCTACTAATAACGAATTAGCCAATGTTAAACTGTGTTGCAGTTGGATTTTAACATGATGGAACTTTCAGAAGAAATATTTGCATATCAATGTAGTGATTATTGGTGTTTGCTGCTTCATTGGTAAGGTTCAAGTGGCTTCACGTGATTGTTTCTTGCAACACTTTGGTGTAGCCCTGGAAGCCACTGTTTCCAAGACGGCTGGCAAGTACTGCGTTGGGGACGAAGTGACCATCGCAGATGCCTGCCTGGTGCCCCAGGTGTACAATGCAAACCGATTCAAGATCGACATGAGCCAGTTTCCCACGTTGTCCCGAGTCAGCAGTGCCCTGGAGAGCTTGCCCGCTTTCAAGGCAGCCCACCCCTCTCGTCAGCCGGACACACCCTCGGAATTGCGGGAAGCGAATTGAATGTGAGAATGTGTTAACCCTTTCGGACGCAACCTATGAAGCTCAGCCCGTCCCTAAATTCATCAGGTTTACACATTATTTCAATGCACTATTAATGTCGTAATACATTGATTCATGTCTTTTGTAGCAATTAAGATTAACTAACATGTAATTAAATATTTATTTATTTTGAAATCACTCATGTTCTGTTTTTGCATAAATAGAATCAAATCTCAGGCTAGAAATATAGTGCGATTCTGTTTTCGGGTATGCTCATTTTTAAAGAAGAAAGACTATACTTTTGACGTGGCCTGCAAAAAGCGGCACATCAGAATGAGAGTTGTAGTAGAGTGAGGTCGGCCTTTGATTTCTATGTGGAAGAAGGCAGCAGAGGTATGTCTCTGGTAATTGCTGGTTGAGCCTGTGGGAGAGAAGCTGGATGTGGAAGGGTGCACCTTCATGTTCTTGAATTTGCCTTTAATGAAACTAATTTAGATAAATGTTCCATCCTCCACCACCATTTGTTTCAATTTCTTCCACCGCAGAACCACAATTGAAGAATGCCTGCAGTACAAAGGGCCTGGATGGCACTTCACAACTTCCGATTCAAGAACCAAAATTTTCGACAAGGCCCGATGAAGGGGGTTTTGTAACACTTCTGAAAGTGCTTTAAGTTCTTGTCTATTTGTTCTGTCTCGAGAATCGGCGTTTGTTTTTGTTTTTATATACGGATGGTATTTTTTGATGTCGTGCAACTGTTGTAGGCATTTTCTAAGCTTTTCAAAGAATAAATAAGTATTTTCTAACGTACGTGCTTCCCCTTTGTCTCTTACGCTTTCTAGCTGATGCATCCACTGCATATCTGAATGTAATGGCAACCGGCAAAGCAGATTGGTTGGAGATTATACTACACTCGGACACAACCTAAGCGAAAATGTAGGCTCCCTTGCCATCCCCCTGTGAAAGACATTCGTGGTAGCTTATTTCCCATTGAACTGCAAGTAATGTGTCTCGGCTGATGTAAATACCACGCATATTAAAGGTTAAACGTTCGTTGTTACTACCTAAAACATTAAGTTTGGCTGAGCAGTGATGTCATAATTGTTGACTAAATTTGCAAGGGCATTCATGTTTCCGATCTAAAACCAGACACAAACGTGTGCCTGTATGGGAAATTCAACTACCTGAAACACTCGAGAAGCACTTGACATCATGAAAATGGGGAAACGCTATTGTATGGAGCATTAATGCTAAGCCTCTGTGGGAAGGACAGCGATGGCTGTGGGCGGAGCTGACATTTTTTCTTAGGTTGTAGCTGTCGAGCGAAAATCCTGCACATGTTTACAAGGGCACACCCTACTGAACTACACCATACTGCACTGTACACTGTTCCATATGGACGCCATTGTTTCCTGTCACTGTGTAAGATAACTCTTGGGCTCTGCCTAGTGTGTGTGGCCACGATGCCACACCACATTGGTGCGCCACACGCAGAGGGGCGCCATCTCTTGAAGGAGGCGGCAACCCTCGCCGTGAAACCATTAATTAGCTCCGGCTGCGCGCCGTTTACTGCCCAGCCACTGGCTTTTGAAAGAGCAAGTATATGGTGCCCTATCTGCCTTCAGAACGTGGCTGTGGGAAGTTACAAACAAAACTTCAGCATACTAGAATTTACAGCTTCAGTATTAGTGTGAACAGAGAGACACTAAGAAGGACTCGGAAGCAATGTTTTTTGCAGTTTGTTTTGTCCGTAGCTAGCGTATGTTATGCAGTCCTGTACAAAGGGTTGGCAGCCAAGGGTTGCATTCTTTTGACACTTCTGACTGGTTTCCCAGATATCTTGTTTCTTTCTCGCAATGATGCCCGGATGACCTCATTTGAGAGCTTGGATAGCGGCGCTGGCTTTTGGCTTAAGATCACTTGGAAAAAAAAAAGAAAAAGAAAAAAGAGGGTGACCTTATTTTTAGGTCTGGCGGTCCCATGCCGCCAATTTCCCACAGGGTGGGTGCCCTCCCAAGCGACTTTGAACTTCGTTCTGCCGAGCACCAGGCCGGAAGTGCGCTTGTCCCTATTTTACCGGTAGGTACCCGGCGGCAGCAATTCTCTGCCTCCCACAGCAGAGGCGGATGCTCAACTAGTTCACCAAAGCTGTGGTGGGTTAAGGTGCGCCCAGGGATCTTTGCAGAACCTTATGGGGCCACCTTTCGAGATGAGTACCCATTAACAACCGAGCGCCAGGTAGGTGTACTCCTCTACCCCTTTAGAAAAACCGGTGGGTTCCCGGTCGGCACTAGGAATCGAACCCGGTACCTCCCGCATTGGAAGCGGACGCTCAACCATGTAGCCACCGCTGCGGTTTAAAGAGGGTGACCTTATTTTTAGGTCTGGCGGTCTCATGCCACCAATTTCCCACAGGGTGGGTGCCCTCCCAAGCGACCTTGAACTTCGTTCTGCCGAGCACCAGGCCGGAAGTGCGCTTGTCCCTATTTTACCGGTAGGTACCCGGCGGCAGCAATTCTCTGCCTCCCACAGCAGAGGCGGATGCTCAACTATTTCACCAAGGCTGTGGTGGTTTAAGGTGCGCCCAGGGGTCTTTGCAGAACCTTATGGGGCCACCTTTCGAGATGAGTACCCATTAACAACCGAGCGCCAGGTAGGTGTACTCCTCTACCCCTTTTAGAAAAACAGGTGGGTTCCCGGTCGGCACTGGGAATCGAACCCGGTACCTCCCGGGTTCGAATGCGCCCTCTCTCCCCATAGGGAGAGGGCGCGACGCCGCGTCAAAAAGTCACGCGTTGACGTGCTGCAACGCGTACGTGTGTTCGGGCCTTTACGACAGTTGAGACCGTGGTGGAACGCTACCAGCACGGTAGCGTTCCACCACAGAACACGTGCCCTCCCCTAGTCGATTGCGTGTCCACCTGACGCATGCTCAGCAAATGCACTGGATTTCACATTTCCTTTTTTAACGTCATAATTGTGCTGTTTGAGACGCCGTTCAAAGTCACCAGTTTCACCGTCGTCACAATCCGTCCATGGGACAGCGTACACCACACCGGGGAACTTCACTTTGGGTAGTCTGTTCTTCACATTCACGAGTGAGTGTCACAGTTTCTGGTCTGGAACATGTTCCACCTGGACGTTGTATGAACGCAGAACACGTCTTAGGGCTTCGCTTATGGAAGGGATATTCGGTATCCCCGCGCGATTTTTACCAGAGGCAGCACAGGGCAATCGCGGACGTGCCATTTGTCGTTCGACAGCGTTCAAGGAGGAAGTCGGATAGCCACAGGCTGACAATTCCCGCCGCACCAAGCGTACATCGGCTGCGTAGTCTTCTTGTCTTGTGCAGGTTTTCTGCGCCCGTCGTAGAAGCGTAGAAACCACTGCCCTTTTGTGAGAAGCAGGTTGCATGCAGCAGGTTGCAGCAGGTTGCAAGGCCTTAGATGCCTCATCAAACGCGAAAATTGAGAGTCGGCGTCTACACGAATGATGCAAAAATCATCACGTGATGAGATCACCGAATGAGGTCATCAAGGCATCCCAGATAGCCAAAATTTGTGGCGTCACCATAAATTCTTCATGATGTCAATACGTCGTCACATAACATGAGGTTACGTGATGGCGTCATCACATGAGATCGTCGCTTGGTTAAAGGTGGGCCGATCACGGAAGCAGTGCGAAACCAGCTGAGGTGCAGAAAGCTTGTAATGCCTCCGATCGTGGAGGCAGTGGAAAACCACGTTACGTTCAAAAATATATCGGGGGGGGGGGGGGAGGGCAGGGGAGGATCAGTACATCGACTGAGAAGGAAACGAAGAAGGTGGCTTTCGCCTTGGAGTCGTCAAGGAGTCTGTGAGTTTTTTTTTAAGAGCGAAGCAGTTCTTGGTCGAGCATTTGATGTCCGGGATCCGTGGTAACGCTTGTGGGCATCATAGACGGGTATGCGCCACAGGCATTGGGTAAATCACACTACTCACCATTGGTCCACTAAAATTGAAGGCAACAGTTAGCCCAACAAACGGGTATGTGCCACAGAAATCTGTGCGGCCTATCAGAAAACTATCATCATCATAAACGCCTATGCGCCACGGAAATTCGGTAAATCCCAATACACACAACTTCCACTAAAGAGCCCAACAAATGGCATGTGCGTTACCACAGTCACACCACTGTCACGTGATACTTTATGGTTATAAAAGGTGGTGGCTCTACTACGACCTTAAATCTTGACAAATAGTGTTTAATACAAAGCAGTGATACAACATATCGGAGCATCTTAAGCGAAGGCTTCTAGTAAACCTGTGTATCAGAGTGGTATGGTCAAGATGCAATAAAAATATATTACCTCAGAGCCTAAACCTTAACACCTCAAAGCTTAACAAAGAGTGTTTAATGAAGAGCATTGATACAACATATCTGAAAGACTTGGAAAACATAGAAATGCGTTAGCCTGACGAAGGGAACGCCACCAGCTCATTTTTTTTCTAGGTGGGTTTGACCAGTTTCGCCGTTTCATCCGTATCCGCTAAGCGTAGCTGGTTGAACTTCTTTCTTTGCATCCATCCCTCACGGACAACACCGCCGACCCCGACGACGATGACGGAATTTCGGCGACACGGGGTCTTTGACGCCATCGCGTTAATGTTGCGTCAGCTATGACGCATGCCCCTTTCCTGTTATGGGTAGGCTGCAACTTTTCTGCCCTGCATTTTCTTTTTTCACATCACTTGCCATAGTTTTATATTTCCTTCTAACAGCCCAGTTATTGTGCTACATATTAAATGTGGGCACACGATTAATACTTGAAGATCGCCATTACCTCCAAAGCGTCACCGCTTACCTCCTGCCGCCCGATTCTTGGACTGTCACCTTTATTCGTTAAGGCATAAATCGATTCTTTTCGAATGGGGTGTTTTACAGGCAGGAGTTAACCCGACGAAGCAGTGGTTTATTTAGCACAAAGGCAAATACGAAGCAGGCCAGCAGTAGTAGTAGTAGTAGTATCCTCTACTGCATGGATCATACCCACTCAGGGGGATTGGCCAAGAAGTTGTCTTACAAAAAATTTTTTTTAAAAATATTTTGAGTATTGAATGCTGATGCCAATAAAAAGAATAAATAAATAAATAATAGCAATGAATATAAAAAAAAACACGTACGCATCAATGAAAGAGTGCAATAATAGTTTTTTAAACATACAGATCAGACACTTTAATCATTGTCCAGAATAGGAATTAGAATAAAAATAAGAAGAAGAAGAAGCACAATAATAATGAAAATAATATCAAAACTTTTTTTTCTGTTATAATAATACTTATACAAGCGGCAATTTAAAGCCGTATTCGTTTTGTTTCGCGAAGGTAGCTACACACGGCATCAAACGCATTTCTGTGGCTGAAGCCCAGAGTTGAAGCACCGAAGGTAAGCACATTGTCAATTGTGAAGTGCAGCCCCAGGTTAGCGAATGGGATATCAAGAAGTCTTTTTCTGAGTAATCTGTATCTGCGACATGATAAGAAGTAGTGCTCTATTGATTCCATTTCTAAACAAAAATGACATAGGGGCGATATCGCCAGACCAGCCCTGTGTGAATATAGATTTAACGGGGGCACACGACATCGTAGTCTAGTTACTAATACTTCCAATTGTCTAGTAGGACACCATTGGATCTTCCACAGAAATTTTAAATGACTAAATTCTGTCCTAGCTGTTATTGATTACATGGCGTCTGCACGAAGTGAAAATGTTCTATATCTAATCGCAGTTACACTGGCCACTACAGGAAGGACAGGAACAATTGGTCCATTCAATGCAGCTCGCGCTAGTGAGTCAGCCCTTTTATTTAATTCTAATCCAGAGGGGCCAGGCACCCATAATAATTTTAAGAGCTTCAACTGTGGAGGAATTAGCGTCAGGAACGTCTTTAGGGCAGTTGATTTTGATGAAGCCGTAAGGGACGTGCATACTGACATGGAGTCTGTTATTATTATTGCGCTATGGGCGTTCAAAGCTAATTTACGCAGGGCTAGAATAATTGCCAAGAGTTCAGCTTCAAAAATGGGGGTGAAGTCCGGTAGTCTTAATGAAAATGACCAGCCAAGCGAAGGGGAGTAAATGCCTACTCCTGCCTTTTCGTCTATTACTGAAGCGTCTGTGGCTACTACATTATTTGTTTCCACGTGTGCAAGGTAATCTTGTAGCCGGCTATTTAATACCCTGTATGGTTGAAATTTAGGTTTAGAGGGGAAAATCTCATCATATTCTATCTTTAGGTTCTGATTGGACACATTTGCTGCAGGCACATCTCGAATTTTCACGTTTATTCGGTCTAGCTGCTTCTGAACAATAATAATCTGTGGTCTACGAAAACGTGGCCAATGAGCAAGAAAAAAGGAGTCTTGGTTTTTTATAAAAGCATATTCAGATAGTATTAACGGACAGCTATAAAATTTTAAAAATGCCTGCACCGTTAGGATGCGGAATCGACAAGGCAATGTTGGCAATCTAGCTTCCTGGTACATAACATTGTTAGCTACAAACCTAGGGAGCCCTAGACATAATCGCAAGGCTTCTCGCTCCAGCAGAATCAGAGGCTTAAGTTTGTAAGCAGGGCCACCTGAGAACAATACACACCCAAATTCTAGTATTGGGCGCATGTACATTTTATATATCATCACCATTGTGTCCCTACGTAATCCTTATCGTCTGCTGCTCAGTCTGCGTAGTATGCCTAAGGTACTTTGTGCCTTAGATGCAATACTTTCTATGTGAGGAGTCCAGCTTAGCTTGCCATTATAAATTATCCCCAAATATTTAAGCGACTCAACCTGTGGAATGGGCTCTTGTTTATAACATATTGAAATTGAGATGGGGTCTGTTAATGGAAATATTAACAGTGCGCTTTTATTTACATTTAAGGTCATGCAAATTGTCTCTAGCCATATCTCTAGCACATTTATATATGTCTGCAATTTTTTACATAAAGAATGAATGTCACTATCTGCCGCGAAGAATGCAATATCGTCTGCATAAATATATGTTTGCACGTCCTGACAAGTGGGGATTGAGCTCATTAATATGTTAAATAATACAGGAGACAAGACTGCTCCTTGGGGGACTCCGCGAGTCTGTTTAAACTTTGACGATGCGCTTCCATCCTTAAAACAATAAAATTCTCTAGCCTTCAAAAATTCCCTCAGCCATGCAATCATATATTGTGGTAGATTGTGGCTCTGTAAGATGTCCAATAATACTGAATGTTCCACACTGTCATATGCTTTGGCTATATCTAGTGTCACTAGAGAAGCGTGTTGCCTTCTTTTTCGAGCAATCTGCGTGTGCACACCATATTGAGCACTCTGCTCTAAAACCAATTTGATTTGGATTTAGTACTACGTTTTCTGCCAGCCAGACTGTAATTCTTTTATGTAACACCCTAGTATTTTTATGAGTATTTTTATGAGTATTTTTATGAGTTTTACCATATTCAATGTAAGAGAAGTAGGTCGTATATTTTCTATGTTATAGCCTAATCCTTGTCGTTTTTCTATCGGAATTATTTTAGCTAGTTTCCAATCGTATGGAATCCAGGTGTAATTTAACGAACAATTCACAGTGTTTAGGAGGCAACATGGTGACAATTTGAATAGTATTGTTATCATATTAACTGTAATTTCATCCGGACCTGGAGCTGACTAGGGCAAATCTTGAATCACCTGAGCCAATTCTTCCAATGTAACTTTGGCAAAATCTGTCATTAACGCTGGTATTTGCAAACTGTACGGCTTAGTTGATGTAAATCGACACTCCAGTCCTCTACCTATAACTTCCAAAGATTTCTTCATTTCCTCTGACGACATAATTTCATAATCTATGTTAGTTGGAGATGTCAGAATTTTACGCAATCTCATAAATCTAAACAGCGCATTTTTATTCTTAGGTTTTGACAGGTAATCATAGTGTTTCCTATCATATTCCTCTTTAGCTAAAGAAACTGTGCGTTTAAAATTTGCAGCGTAAAACTTGTAATCAGACCATTTTTGGGGGCACTGGTTATACAGAAGTTTTTTCCTAGCTGCCTGTCGTCGTCGGAAATCACGTGCACAGTTTGAATTCCACCAAGGACTATGGGTGGTACTCTTTACAGTTTCGACAACAAATTCTGCCTTTTTGTACGTTCTTTTTATCAATGCACTTAGTCTCATAGCTTTTGTGTCTTCTCGTTCTTCAGAATGGGTGGTCAAAGCAGTTTCTAGATCTTTTTTAAATTTGCTATAATTAATAAATACTCGAGTCTGAGAACATGACGGTGTTATTGTGCAAACAATCTCAAACATCACTGGCAAGTGATCGCTGTTGGTGGCACACTCCAAGGCTGTCCATGATACACTAGTGAGTGACGAACTCACAAAGCTTACATCCAAGGCTGAGCGAGATCGATGACAAATAAATGTAGGCTTTCGAGAATTCAGGCAACGCAGGTTGTTATCTGCTGTCCACTCCCACAATCGTTTACCACACCGATCAGTGCGAAAACCCCAACACGTATGGTGCGAGTTAAAATCGCCCACCACAATTTTATCCTTACAAATAGATGTTACTGCGGCGTCCAAGCATCGAGTTTCTTGCACACCTGTAGGGAAGTACGCATTGACTAACAAGAGGGGCTGGCATCCTGGCAACGTTATTTCCAGAGCAAAAAAATCACAGTATATCCACGGAGTGAATGATGATGAGTGGGCGAAGCTGCGGAGGTTCATCGGTAAACCGTGAATCTTCCGTGAATTCTGCCCAGTACATCATCACCGACGTGAGATCGGGCGCGTTTATACTAAAGGTTCGATGAGTTATGACGACTTGCAGCGCACTTTAATTTTACATGTACGCTGTGAATTTTCATTGTTTAGAAAACCATTGCTTAGAAAACATCTGGCGTCTTTCGTTAAGCAGCTGGCGTCTTTTCGTTTTGCTTTAGAAACATCTGGCGTTCTTTCGTTTTGCTTTTACAAAACATCTGGCGTCTTTCGTTGGTTTATTTTATCAATCAACAGCGTTTTGAACAAAATTTTTATTGTTTAATCACGCACAGGAGAAATCTCACCAGGCACTACCTTGGAGGTAAAGAATGGCTGCTAATGGGAATGAGAGACAGAAGAAGTCGGCTTTTAGCTAACGCTGCGAATTTTTTATTGTTCAACAACGCACAGGAAAAATCTCCCACCGGCACCAGCTTGCAGGTCAAAGCGTAAGACTAGTTACATACTACGCTACGAGGGACGAACGGGTGCCGCTATAAGGAGCTTCGCCCCTAAAATTTCGCTTTCAGGTGACATATGCTTATATGCAATTTTCGCCTTGAGACTTATTCTATTATTGATAAAAAATGCCAGACCTCCGCCTTTCGAAGGGCGATCTAGACGGAAAGATCTGAATCTATTTAATCGAAAAGACTGATTCATTGAAAGCCAGGTTTCTTGTGGAGCAATGATATCTGGAGTGAATTTCGATGCCAAATATATATCAAATCAGTTACAGCTGAGTGAATGGATCGGCAATTCCAGTGAAGAATTTTAAGTGACCCTATGGTTTCGCTAAGATGGACTCGGCTACTGCCTTGCTTAAGATACTTTCTTTTAGAAAATGGGCTTTAGACAGGGTATCTTTCTGGTACTTTTTAGTCTTTGAGTTGATTGGTGTAGTACCTTTTTTAGCTAAAGGGGATCGAGGGCGCTTTAGCGATCGGGGATCCGTCTCCATCTCATCTGAGTCCTGCACGTCATCCCCGATGACCTCCCTTTGATACGGTTTGGCTTCGGCAGATGCACCTACAGACTGAACACCTTGAGACGAGACATTAGAGACTGCCTCCTTTTAAGGTCCTGAACTCTCACTATTTTGAGGTGTGAGGCTCAAATTATCCGCTGAGCCTAATATTTGGGCCATCTGGTTCGTTAGTATTTGGGCTAATGACTCACAAAGGTTCTCAGCGAGACGTTCCATTGCCTTTTCCATTGCCTTCTCGATAGCTTCTGCCATTGAAACGGAGAGAGACGCTTCCATTGATGGAATATGGCGGGCTGTAACACCAGCATAACCTTGTGTGCGTGCCTGTATTTCAGCTATTGCTTCCTTACGAGAACAGCGTCTTTGTTCAGTTATCTCGAGAACTTGCAGCTCACGTGCCTTTGCAGAACAGCTTGAACAATCTGCAGCATGAGGTTCGTTACATAGGCAACACCTTTCTTCCTTGCTTTGACACTCACTAGCATTGTGATCCTCCCCACATACTCTACACCTGACAGCGGACCTGCAACCTTGTATGGTGTACCCATAACGCCAGCACTTTACGCATTGGAGAGGGCGAGGGGAAAGAGGTTCGACTCTGTAAATTAGAGGCCATGCCTTAATTTCTGATGGCCGCACTGACACTGCAAATGTCACGATGACGGACTCCGTTGGTATTTTGTTCTTGTCAACCACACGTCCGCATCGGTACTCTGAAATAACACTTGCTGGAGAAAACAATTCTAGTACTTCAGATGGTGTCATGTTGGCATGTCGGAAGGCATGTTCACAGTACGTCGTCTTCCTCTTCTCCCTTGCTCGAGCCCCGTGTCCACTACCCCGTGTCCACAGCCTTCATTACAGTCACTCCCGAGCAATGAGGAGAAGTTGAGGAAAGGGAGCCAACCTGGCGACCTAGAGCAAGTGTACGCAGAGGGGTCATGGTAGTGCCTGAACCGAGAGACGTGCACGATTTCTTGTCCTCGACGACGCTTGTCCGCAGATGCGTCCAGCGGCTCTACGAGGTAATTGACCGGTGACGTTTGGCGTACTACCGCCCAACTGCTCAGCAATCCAGCTCTTATCCTCCCCCTTCCCTTTCCATCACCACCTGGCTCGTCTGGATCGGCGCCGAAGGGGAAGAACAGCGTCGACTGGTCGCGCAGGTGATCGAAATGCTCGGCCTGGGAATTTGGCTGAATAAAAGTCTACTACTACTACTACTACTACTACTACTACTACTACTACTACTACTACTACTACTACTACTACTACTACAACAACAACAACAACTACTACTACTACCCGATAGGGACCACGGTACCTCGAAGAAAGCCTGTGGGAGAGTCCCGGAGGAGTCGACGGAATCCATAACCACACCAATACGTTAGGAGCAAAGCACGAAGGCGTAGTTGAGGCATCATGGCGAAGTTTTTGGCGCGTCTGGTCTTGTGACGTGAACGCACGAGCAAGCTGGCGACATTCTTCAGCATGTGCAGCTGCTCGTGAGACAGTTGTCAACTCTGAAGGGTCCGGCCGATAAGGAAGAATTGTGTCCATTGTGGATAATGGTTCGCGTTCATAAAGAAGAAAGAAAGGCGAAAATCCAGTGGTGCTCTGCGTTGCGGTGTTATAGGCACACGTGACGAAAGGCAACATGCTATCCCAATTGTAGTGGTCGTATGAAGCGTACATGGCCAGCATATCACCAAGTGTACGATTGAAACGCTCTGTCATTCCATTAGTTTGCGGGTGATATGCCGTGTTGGTGCGGTGTATCACGCGGCACTCGCTCAACAACGCTGTAATAGCGTCGAAGAGAAAAACTCGGCCGTGGTCGCTTAGTAACTCCCGAGGCGCTCCATGCCTTAAGATGAGGTTTTGCAGTATGAAACTGGCAACGTCTCTTGCGGTAGCAGAAGTTAATGCAGCTGTTTCAGTGTACCGCGTAAGGTGATCGACAGCGACAATGACCCAGCGGTTGCCGCCTGAACTGTAGGAAAGAGGACCATAGTAGAGGTCGATGCCGGCGCGATCAAAAGTTCGGGCGGGACATGGTAATGGCTGCAAGGGACCTGTTGTATGTTGACCGGGCGTTTGCGTCGTTGGCACAGAGGGCAAGACCTGATGTTCAGGCGAACGAAACGGTACATACCGGGCCAGTAGTACCGAAGCTGAAAGCGAGTGTATGTCATTAACACACCGGCGTGACCACATTGGGGGTCGTTGTGGAGCGTGGCGCAGAAGTCAGATCGGAGATGTCGGGGAATAACAAGCCACCATTTAGGGCCGATGGAGTTGTAGCTGTGGCGGCAAATCAGGATATTCCGAACAGCGAAATGTTGCGCTTGGCGGCGAAGCGTCCGGGAAATGGCCGTGCGGTTTGAGAGAAAGTCCAAAAGCGATGATAGCCAAGGGTCTTGCGTTGCTCGGAAGGCATGTCAGAATCGTTGATGGTCATGGCATCGCTCGTGGGGATAGATGAGCAGACAGGCTCAGGAGCCAACGGTGAGCGGGATAGGGCATTGGCGTCGGAATGCTTCCGGCCAGAGCGATAAACAACGCGGATGTCTAATTCCTGTAAGCGTAATGCCCTCTGAGCGAGCCGACCATTCGGATCTTTAGCGAGGATAAGCAGCATAGCGCATGATGGTCAGTCACAATGTCAAACGGACGTCCATATAAATAGGTGCGAAATTTTCCGATGGCCCAAATAATGGCAAGACAATCTTCTTCACTAACACAGTAGTTCTCGGCTTTGGTGAGGGTACGGCTGGCATAGGCAACGATTTACTCGTCAAATCCGTGCTGGCGTTGGGCATATATTGCCACGTACGTTTCTGATCACTTTTGCTGCATTCGCCCACAAAGGCTGTCGGCAACGCTCAGCGCAAACCGCGCCTCATTCTTCGAGAAGCTTCACGATTGTTGTAGATGATTTTGTTAAGATTGCGCGCAAGACGCGAACGCTGGAGCTCATTCTAGAGATTGCGCAACCACCAGCGATATCGCTGGAAAGTTCGATAGCGCCTGTATATAAGCCGACGCGCTTGACCGCTTGTCAGTTGATCGACGGACGACGCCCTGTTCGCCGCTATCATTGTACAGCGTGTATTGCTGTAGTGCTAGTTCTGATTTTCCGGCCACAAGTTCGGCCAAATAAACAGTTTCATCCTGCAAACGCCGACTGCTGTCTTCGTCGACGTCACGACCACGTGACATCTGGTGGAGGTGCTGCTTCTTCAATGATCCGGACGCCCCCGCGAAGCGCTGACCCAAGCCCAAGCCGCGAAGAGGACGGCAGCAAAGAAAACCCGGATCGTCGAACAAGCCGCAGGCAGAAGGGACTGCAGCCAGAGCACGGGCTCCTTCCCGAACAAACCAGGCAGCCCCAGGTCACAACACCCACCGCAGCGACAATGACCGACCCCGTGCAGCCTGCGCCGATCCTGCTCCGGCAGCCCAAGGAGCCGCCAACCTTCCGCGGGTCGTCATTCGAAGACCCGGACACCTGGCTCGAGACTTTCGAAAGGGTCTCAACATTCAACAACTGGGACTCCGAGGACAAGCTGCGTCACGTTTACTTTTACCTTGAAGACGCAGCAAGGACCTGGTTCGAGAATCGGGAGTCCACTCTTCAAACTTGGGACGCCTTTCGAAGCGCTTTCCTGCAGACGTTTGCAAGCGTCGTTCGAAAGGAAAGGGCCGCAACCTTGCTGGAGACACGGGTTCAGCTCCCGAACGAAAGCGTGACCATCTTCGTGGAAGAAATGACCCGGCTATTCCGCCACGCTGACCCCAATATGCCTGAAGAGAAGAAGGTTCGTTTCCTCATGCGAGGAGTAAAGGAACAGCTCTTCGCTGGACTTATGAGGAATCCACCGAATACCGTCCAGGAATTCGTCTCAGAAGCCACGACCATCGAGAAGACGCTCGAAATGCGCACCCGCCAATATAATCGCCGATCAATCCAAGACAGCCCCGCTGTTCATGCGCTCGGCTCCGACGACCTGCGTGAAACAATCCGAGTGATCGTGCGAGAGGAACTGCGCAAGCTGTTGCCCTCACCCCAGCCTCAAGTGGACTCCATCGCAGACGTCGTTCGAGAAGAAATCCAGCAATCGCTGGGCACCCTTGAACCGCCACAGCCTCAGCCGCAAGCCTTGAGCTACGCCGCTGCCGACCGACGCTACGCTCCCCCGCCGCGCCCGCGTCAAGACACCGCATCGACGCAGTTCCGTCGCCAGACCCCGCCGCAATCATCGACGCCCTACCGCCCACCTGGCGGCCAGCCCTACACCCCGAGGAAGACCGACGTTTGGCGCGCCCCTGACAACCGCCCGCTCTGCTACCACTGCGGGGAGGCCGGCCACACGTACCGCCGCTGCCAGTACCGACAGATGGGACTGCGCGGATTCGCTATCAACGCGCCGCGCCCGCAGCCAGGCGAACGGCCGCGCGACATCAACGACTACCTCACCGGAAGACAGTGGCAAGAACGACGAGCTTCCCGCTCGCCGTCGCCCGGCCGCTACATGTCACCGCACCGCCGGCAGTACACTGGCCCAAACCGGGGTCGGTCGCCTAGCCCGTATCCGGAAAACTAAGGGCAGCAACCGATGGAGGTGCGGTTGCTGAACGACGAAACGTTGAAGATCCTCCGCCGTCGACGACGACGCCGCGACGAAGTTCCGAGCCCCCGCCGCACGCCGAACGACGTCCTGACGACGAAACTTTGCGACCCGTGGAAGCAGACCTGACGACGCAACGCGGAAGCAGCGGTGCAAACCGACGTAGCCGTGACCCGACGCCGCGACGTACACGCAACGCAAGACGGCGGACTAGCGACCTCGACGTACTATTCGACGGACACAACGTTACCGCTCTCGTCGACACTGGGGCCGACTATTCCGTCGTCAGTGGGTCATTCGCCGCGAAGTTGAAGAAAGTTAGGACTGCTTGGGAAGGTCCTGAAATCCGCACCGGTGGAGGTCATTTGATAACGCCGGCTGGAGTCTGCAGAGCAAGAGTCAGCATCAGTGACCGAACCTATCCTGCGAGCTTTCTTATCCTGCAGTACTGTTCCAGGGACGTGATACTTGGGATGGACTTCCTAAGTGAACACGGTGCCGTAATAGACCTGAGATCTGAGTCAATAACACTAACCTCAGAAAAAGCGCTGCCGCCACACACGACGCCAGGAAAGCCCGTATTGAATGTGATAGAAGAGCACGTCACCATTCCGCCTCTCTCCAGCGTCATTATTTCCGTCGGCACCGAAGAACACGCAGACCTTGAAGGTGTCATCGAGGGCGATCAGCACCTACTTCTCAACCGTCAGATTTGCGTCGCAAGAGGCATAGCCGAGCTGCGTGATGGCAAAGCAAAGGTAGTGCTGACAAATTTCAGCCACGAATATAGGCACCTCAACATTGGTACGACGGTCGCCTACATCCACGAATTCGTGGAATCCAGCAATGCTCTCGCCCTCTTCGATGCTACCGAACCTGCTTCGACGAATCGACGAAACCAACCAGATTTCGACGTCAACCCGAGCCTCCCGAAGCACGAGCAAGACCAGCTAAAAACCCTGCTCCTGCATTTCAAGGACTGCTTCTCGTCGTCGTCAAGAATTCGACAGACCCCAGTCGCGAAACATCGCATCATAACAGAAGAAAGTGCCCGACCAATCCGTCAGAGCCCGTACCGAGTTTCGACGCGAGAACGCGAGGCCGTCAAGAAACAGGTCGACGAAATGCTACGCGACGACATCATCCAGCCGTCCAAGAGTCCGTGGGCGTCACCTGTGGTGTTAGTGAGGAAGAAGGATGGAACCCTACGTTTTTGCGTCGACTATCGTCGCCTGAACAAGGTCACGAAGAAGGACGTGTACCCTCTCCCACGAATAGACGACGCCCTAGATCGACTCCACAACGCCAAGTACTTTTCGTCGATGGACCTCAAGACCGGCTACTGGCAAATCGAAGTCGACGAGAGAGACCGAGAAAAGACTGCCTTCATAACACCAGACGGCCTGTTCGAATTCAAGGTCATGCCCTTTGGTCTTTGCTCGGCGCCCGCGACTTTCTAACGCGTTATGGATACAGTACTGGCCGGCTTGAAGTGGCAGACGTGCCTTGTGTACTTGGACGACGTCGTTGTGTTTTCCTCAAATTTCGACGAACACCTTCGACGCCTTGAAGCTGTACTTCAAGCAATCAAGACCTCCGGACTCACCCTGAAGCCTGAAAAGTGCCGCTTCGCGTACGAGGAGCTCTTGTTTTTGGGTCACGTGATCAGCAAGAATGGTGTTCGCCCGGACCCGCGGAAAACAGCTGCCATCACTGCCTTCCCGCCTCCCACCGATAAGAAGGCCGTACGCCGTTTTCCCTCGGCTTGTGCGCCTACTACAGACGCTTCGTCAAGGAATTTTCACGAATAGCCCAGCCACTAACGCACCTGACGAAGACCGACGTGCCATTCAAGTGGGAAACGGCGCAAATCGAGGCATTTGAAAAACTTAAACGACGCCTTCAGATGCCTCCAATACTAGCGCATTTCGACGAAGACGCCGATACGGAAATCCACACCGACGCAAGCAGCCTAGGACTCGGCGCCGTCCTCGTGCAGAAGACTGACGGGCTGAAGAGGGTCATCAGTTATGCTAGCCGGTCGCTATCAAAGGCAGAAATCAACTATTCCACAACGGAAAAGGAGTGCCTGGCCATCATCTGGGCTACATCGAAGTTTCGCCCCTACCTCTACGGCCGGCCCTTCAAAGTTGTGAGCGACCACCACGCCTTGTGTTGGCTAGCTAACTTGAAGGACCCTTCCGGTCGCCTCGCACGGTGGAGCCTACGACTGCAAGAATTCGACATTCACGTCATTTACAAGTCCGGAAGAAAACACTCTGACGCCGACTGCCTGTCTCGTGCCCCCGTGGACCCGCCGCCGCAAGACGACCAGGATGATGACTGCTTCTTGGGAACCATAAGTGCCGACGACTTCGCTGAACAACAGCGATCCGACCCGGAACTCAGAGGCCTCATGGAATACCTCGAGGGCAAGAACGCCGTCGTTCCGAAAGTGTTCAAGCGAGCACTGGCGTCGTTTTTCTTACGCAACGGCGTTCTCCAAAAGAAGAACTTCTCGCCACGTCGAGCCAAGTACCTTCTCGTGGTGCCTCAAGAATTGCGACCAGAAGTCCTCGAGGCCCTGCACGACGACCCGACAGCAGGACACCTCGGTGTTTCCCGAACGCTGGCAAGAGTACAGAAAAAGTACTACTGGCCGCGCCTTGCCGCCGACGTCACTCGCTACGTAAGGACATGCCGAGACTGTCAGCGATGCAAGACACCGCCAACAAGACCAGCGGGCTTTCTTCAGCCGATCGAGCCACCTCGGCGACCGTTCCAGCAGATCGGGATGGACCTCCTGGGGCCGTTCCCAACGTCGACTAGCGGTAATAAGTGGATCGTCGTAGCTACCGACTACCTGACCCGCTACGCCGAAACAAGGGCCCTACCTAGAGGCAGTGCTGCCGAGGTAGCGAAGTTCTTTGTTGAAGACATAGTTCTGCGTCATGGCGCCCCAGAGGTCCTCATCACCGACAGAGGTACGGCTTTTACAGCGGAGCTAACTCAGGCGATCTTGAGGTACAGCCAGACAAGCCACCGCCGGACCACTGCCTACCACCCTCAAACCAATGGCCTCACTGAGCGGCTAAATAAGACCATCGCCGACATGCTGGCCATGTACGTTGACGTCGAGCACAAGACGTGGGATGCCATCCTTCCGTACGTGACCTTCGCATACAACACGGCCGTCCAAGAAACGACGCAGATGACGCCGTACAAGTTGGTCTACGGAAGGAGCCCGGCGACGACACTCGACGCCATGCTACCGAACGTCACCGACGAAGAAAACCTCGACGCCGCCGCTTACTTACAACGTGCCGAAGAAGCTCGACAGCTCGCCCGCCTGCGCATCAAGACCCAGCAGCACACCGACAGCCGTCGCTACAATCTTCGACGACGCTTCGTGGAGTACCAGCCCGGCGACCGTGTCTGGGTCTGGACGCCAATACGACGACGTGGACTGAGCGAGAAGCTTCTTCGACGATACTTCGGACCGTACAAGGTACTTCGACGTCTCGGCGCACTCGACTACGAGGTTGTCCCCAACGGCATCACGAACTCTCAGAGGCGCCGAGCTCGACCCGAGGTCGTGCATGTGGTGCGCCTTAAGCCGTACTATGCTCGTTAACGCACCTAAGGACTCTAATGTTTGTCTGCTTAGTTTTCGTTAAGTATTGCTGTATTCATGTTCTGTTTTTAAGCATGGGGACGATGCTTTTTCAGAGGGGGGCATTGCCACGTACGTTTCTGATCACTTTTGCTGCATTCGCCCACAAAGGCTGTCGGCAACGCTCAGCGCAAACCGCGCCTCATTCTTCGAGAAGCTTCACGATTGTTGTAGATGATTTTGTTAAGATTGCGCGCAAGACGCGAACGCTGGAGCTCATTCTAGAGATTGCGCAACCACCAGCGATATCGCTGGAAAGTTCGATAGCGCCTGTATATAAGCCGACGCGCTTGACCGCTTGTCAGTTGATCGACGGACGACGCCCTGTTCGCCGCTATCATTGTACAGCGTGTATTGCTGTAGTGCTAGTTCTGATTTTCCGGCCACAAGTTCGGCCAAATAAACAGTTTCATCCTGCAAACGCCGACTGCTGTCTTCGTCGACGTCACGACCACGTGACAATATAGTACCTAGGCCGACACCACTAGCGTCCGTATGAATCTCTGTAGGAGCAGACTGATCGAAATGTCGCAGTATAGGAGGCGTAGTGAGGAGGCGTCGGAGTTACTGAAATGCATCCTCGCACGCTTGCGACAGGGCTGATAAATTAGAATTGCCGTCAAGAATGTTGGTCAAGGGGGCGATAATGGAGGCAAAATTGCGGACGTAGCGTCGGAATAGGAGCATAAGCCTCCCCGTGTCCACCGCTCGAGCCCCGTGACCACTGCCTTCATTACACTTTATATAATTTCATATCCAGATGTTTATCACCGCGGGGGTTATTATCTACATCATACATTTCGTCTTATAGTCTGATCGCTTGCTCGTTCAGCATTTTCATTCATTCGATGTTTTGTTTCTAGTATAAATTTGTGGTTTTTTTTTAGCCTCATAGGTATTCACCTTAAACATCCTGCCGCCCGGTTCTTGGTCCGTACCTTTTTGTGGGTGAGTACCATCAGGAAGAGGCTATCGCCATCATCATCATCGTCATCGCCTTCGTAGTCCATTATCATAATCAACGGTAGCAGTTATTGATGCGAAGGCGCGTGGCATGGTGCGTGGTCTGACGTATTGCCTCCACGAGCGCAGAAGAAGAACCATCTTTGGAAGCGCCAAATTTCCTATCAAATTTGTAATGTTTTTATTCATTAAGCTCACTTCTAAAGTAATATAACATTTTATAAAACCACTCAATTCTTGGTCAATCCCCCACAGTAAGTGTGAGCCACAATTCAAGGTTAACAAGAGCAAGAACAAGTGCAGCTACGGGTCTCGCCGCTGCCATCTCATCGAGCATTGGCCGCAATTCGCCGTCGCCGTCCGGTACTACGGTGACGTCACTTCAGAGAGCGAAGAAAGGGAACGCGAACCCTGAACCAGGCAGCGTAGGCGGCGCTGGGACTCCTAATACAACGGCTTCGTTCACAACTGCTCCGTTCGGCACTGCTCCGTTCGGAATCACACCTCCCAGGAACACCTCTCCGAGCAGAGGAAGTCCCACACGCCAGGCAACCCGTGCGCTGTCCAAGACTGAGGAAACAGTGTGGGGTCTTGAGAGCACCGTAAGGACACACCTCAGTTTTATTCGCTATGTTTTAGCCGGATTCAAGTTTGTTTGCTTAAGGGGGAGGGGGGAGCAACTGTGCTCGAAAGGGGGCCCCAGAACATATTGACTGCTTGTGTGCGTGTGTGCTTGTGAGGGGGGCGTATGTAGGATGCAACGACTGATGACCATATGCGCGCGCACGGGCGGGGGGCAAAGGGCGGCCCTCCCTAAACATCTAAAGCAGAGCGTGGACCTTTATTCATGATTGAGTAAAGTTCTATGACTGCAGTCATAGAACTTTACTCAGTCAATAGACTTTTCACTTCTGAATGCGCACTGTCATGGCTACCCATGTTTTAGGGGCGAAGCAGCTTAAGGCCTCACAATGTCCGTCCGTCCACCGTAGTCTACAGTCGAAGCACATAGGCAACACAGCTGTGCATAAACCGTCTACAGAGCGAGCATAGCGCGTATATGGTTTAAAAGTAGAACGTACTCGGCGCGGCGCCGCTCGAAAGCAGCTCGAAAACAAGCGCATCGATTAACAGGTAACAACTTGCGCAAAACCGTCTACAGAGCGCGCGTAGCGCGCACACGGTCCCAAAATAGACCGTTCTCCGGTGCGGCGCCGCGCGACCTCGTTTTTGCCAACTTCAGGTTAGATCCGATCGAAGAACTATTGGTTCTACATTTCACGGACCACAAAGCAGCAATAATGAAGGCAAAACGGAATCCACAACTGAACACGACTTACGAGTTATGACCAGTTAAACAAATTGTATATAACTGTACACAGGCGTTGTCACTCATTTACATGCGCGAGTGGAAATGTCACGGGAGATGCATGGTTACTGAACGATCCCCAGTGCTTCGCCCACTCATCATCATTCACTTCGTGGATATGCATGGTTTTTGTTTTTGATAATCGAGGCGACCCAGCACTTCTGATCTGGCATTTAAAAAAGGTCATTCCACGCCAAACGCCCCAGCCGTTTTGGCGACCACATCAATTCAGTCACAACTTTGGGCTGTCCAGAGGGCCCACGATGCGGCGGTAGGTCTCGGCCTGACTGTCCCACCGTGGGAGCGGCCCGCCGCGTGCTAAGGCACACGCCTCCGGACTTTGTTAATAAAGTTATTCCAATCCAATCCAATCAAACGTACTCGAAAAAAAAATTGTGCTCCTTTAGTGCATTGAAAACAGTGAATTGCCAGAATATTTGCTAGAAAACGGTGAATTGCTAGAATTGCTAGAAAAGTGACTACGTGCTATAATGTGAGTGCCGGCATTACGTCGAACAATAAGGCACCCTTTACACGCCACTGTAGTCAACGCGTCTGGTAAGCCCGTGATATGGACACCACTACTCAAATTACACAGACATCAATCCACTTCGTAAGACTTGGATCAAAGTGCGCCATATAGATGGCAACGCGCTGACCGATTCGAGTGAAATCGATTTGCATAGCGCGTGAGATCTGCCGCAATTATTTAACAGCGAAGCTGTTTAAGCTAGCCATATGTTGTATGCCGCATCACGATTCATAAACGGGCATATGTGCGACAGAAATTGGGTAAATCCCACTACTCACCACTGGTTCAATAAAAAAGAAGAATGCAATGGTTAACCCAAGAAATATTTTTCCTAAGCTATCCGATTCTTGGCCAATTCTCCTGAGTGGGTGTGAGCCAGCAGCAAAGGATCTACATCTACATCTACATATATATAGGGAACGAGAAAGGCAATGGCGGCTGCGAGAAACTATCATCTTCATAAACGGGTATGTGCCACAGAAATTGGCTGAGTCCCACTACTCACCACTGGTCCACTAAAAAGCAAGAAGGCAACAGTTAACCATACACTAGGGAACGGGAAAGGCAACGGCGGCTGCGAGAAACTATCATCACCATAAACGGGTATGTGCCACAGAAATTGGCTGAGTCCCACTACTCACCACTGATCCACTAAAAAGGAAGAAGGCAACAGTTAACCAAACACTAGGGAACGGGAAAGGCAACGGTGGCTGCGAGAAACTATCATCATCATAAACGGGTATATGCCACAGAAATTGGCTGAGTCCCACTACTCACCTCTTGTCCACTAAAAAGGAAGAAGGCAACAGTTAGCCCAACACTAGGGAACGGGAAAGGCAACGGCGGCTGCGAGAAACTATCATCACCATAAACGGGTATGTGCCACAGAAATTGGCTGAGTCCCACTACTCACCACTGGTCCACTAAAAAGGAAGAAGGCAACAGTTAACCAAACACCAGGTAACGGGAAAAGGCACGGCCGGCTAGCAGGAGTAAACTATCATCACCATAAACGGGTATGTGCCACAGAAATTGGCTGAGTCCCACTACTCAACCACTGGTCCACTAAAAAGAAGAAGGAACAGTTTACCAAACACTACGGTAACGGGAAAGGCAATGGCGAGCTGCGAGAAACGATCATCACCATACACGGGTATGCGCCACAGAAATTGGCATGAGTCCCACACTCCACCTCCTGGTCCACTAAAGAGGAAGAAGGCAACAGTTTAACCAAACCCTATGGAACGGGAAAGAAGGCAACCGGCGGCTGCGAGAAACTATCATCACCTATAAACGGTATGTGCCACAGAAATTGGACTTGAGTCCCACTACTCACCACTGGTTCACTAAAAAGGAAGAAGGCAACAGTTAACCAAACACTAGGGAACGGGAAAGGCAATGGGGGCTGCAAAAACTATCATCATCATAAACTGGTATGTGCCACAAAAATTGGCTGAGTCCCACCACTCACCACTGGTCAACTAAAAAGGAAGAAGGCAACAGTTAACCAAACACTAGGGAACGGGAAAGGCAACGGTGGCTGCAAAAAACTATCATCACCATAAACGGGTATGTGCAACAGAAATTGGCTGAGTCCCACTACTCACCTCTTGTCCACTAAAAAGGAAGAAGGCAACAGTTAGCCCAACACTAGGGAACGGAAAGGCAACGGCGGCTGCGAGAAACTATCATCACCATAAACGGGCATGTGCCACAGAAATTGGCTGAGTCCCACTACTCACCACTGGTCCACTAAAAAGGAAGAAGGCAACAGTTAGCCCAACACTAGGGAACGGGAAAGGCAACGGCGGCTGCGAGAAACTACCATCACCATAAACGGGTATGTGCCACAGAAATTGGCTGAGTCCCACTACTCACCACTGGTTCACTAAAAAGGAAGAAGGCAACAGTTAACCAAACACCAGGTAACGGGAAAGGCAACGGCGGCTGCGAGAAACTATCATCACCATAAACGGGTATGTGCCACAGAAATTGGCTGAGTCCCACTACTCACCACTGGTCCACTAAAAAGGAAGAAGGCAACAGTTAACCAAACACTACGGAACGGGAAAGGCAACGGCGGCTGCGAGAAACGATCATCACCATAAACGGGTATGTGCCACAGAAATTGGCTGAGTCCCACTACTCACCTCTGGTCCACTAAAGAGGAAGAAGGCAACAGTTAACCAAACACTAGGGAACGGGAAAGGCAACGGCGGCTGCGAGAAACTATCATCACCATAAACGGGTATGTGCCACAGAAATTGGCTGAGTCCCACTACTCGCCACTGGTTCACTAAAAAGGAAGAAGGCAACAGTTAACCAAACACTAGGGAACGGGAAAGGCAATGGTGGCTGCGAGAAACTATCATCATCATAAACGGGTATGTGCCACAGAAATTGGCTGAGTCCCACTACCCACCACTGGTCCACCAAAAAGGAAGAAGGCAACAGTTAGCCCAACACTAGGGAACGGGAAAGGCAACGGCGGCTGCGAGCAACTATCATCACGATAAACGGGTATGTGCCACAGAAAATGGCTGAGTCCCACTACTCACCACTGGTCCACTAAAAAGGAAGAAGGCAACAGTTAGCCCAACACCAGGGAACGGGAAAGGCAACGGTGGCTGCGAGAAGCTGTCATCATCATAAACGGATATGTGCCACAGAAATTGGCAAATCCCACTACCCACTACTAGTTCACTAAAAAGGAAGAAGGCAACAGTTAGCCCAACACTAGGGAACGTAAAAGGCAACGGCGGCTGCGAGAAGGCTCCCGATGTGACGGAAGGCCTACACCAACGACGACGCGCCCGTAGATCTATGAGAGGTGCGAACGCTTGGTTTCAGCGCGAGGATCTTTCGCTGCAGTTTGGAAATCCGTGTCGTGTCTCTGACTGTCTGTGGTTTATCTCGAACCTTTCTTCGCTGAGAATAAACGTAGAAACAACCTAGCATCACTTAGCTAAGGCCTAGAAACAACCTAGAACAACCAGATTAGTCTTCAGAATCGTCCAGTTTCGCTGTTTCAAGGCTTGCGCGGCTTTCCTTAACCCCCGTGAGGAGTAGCAGGCTAGAAACCCGCTTTCGAGGCCGACCTCTCCTCCTTCTTCTCATTAAAACATTTTCTTCTTCTTCTTCTTGGGCGGCTTAGTGCAAGTTTTGCCAATTTTATTCAGTTTCCCAAGGTTTAATACTTATAAACTAAAGTTTCCATAGGAATGTTTAGGGATGGCAACGTTCGCTAGGAATAAATTGCCCCATTTATGAGCTTTATAAAAATTTATAAAAGCACTCAATTTTTGGCCTATCCCCCGCAGAGGGTGTGAGCCACAGTTAGGTGAACAAGAACAAGTCAGGAACGTTGTTACACTTTAACTCCACTATTATGATTTCCCTTCGGGATAACCATGTAGCTGCCTTGTCTGAATGTTCAATCGTGAGCAATATGAGCTCGAACACGCGACCGCGTGGCGAATAGCCTCAAAACCGAGATAACGTGATATGTGGATGGCGCTGCCGAAACCGGCGGGGAAAGGAGGGGCGCTCTTCTGATAACTGTTGGCACTCCCGCTTCGCTAGGGTTGCTGCGAAATGGCAGCTGATTGCGTGCCATCGGCCGCTAGCAATGATAACGCCAAAAAGAAATTGCACGAAAAACAAAATAAAAAAAACAGACATCAAAGTGCTCAGCCAACATCACCTAGTTATAATGCAAGCATGGCCTGTGCATCAGTGCAGGCTACGTCACAACTGATATCATAGCAGCTGCATAGCCAGATGGGTGTGGCTGTGCGCACTGATGTGAATTCATATCACCGCTAGCGGCCACTGACACACTATAAGCTGACGTTTTGCAGCAACGATATCGAGGCGGGAGTGTCAGTAGCTAGCGGAAGCGCAGCACCCTTTCAACTTCGTTTCCGACCCCGGCCGCTGCGAATCAGCCGATGCACGGTTCGAGGCTATTAGACACGCGCTCGCGTGTTCGAGCTCATATTGCTCACGATAGTACAAGTAAATAATTATCCCACTCTTTCCTTTATATATTTGCTGTTCTTTTCTGTGTAATCATTAGATAATACACCACATATTTCAAATTTCACATGAACAATTGTTGGCCAGTCCCCCCGTGTGGGTACGAGCCATATATGAAGGAACATCACAATCACCGTCATAATCATCGTCATCGTGCGAGTGCGTGAGAACGCGCGAGGGCGAAGAAGAAGAACCAGGCACCGTGGGGCGTCACGTCGTTCTTGCTCTGCTCCACGGAAAATCCTCGACGAGCCAACTCTTGGCGACAAAAGAAGAAAGCACTCACTGACGTTCAACCTCGGAGTATCCTCTGTTGGCAACGTCGGTAGCGTGAGTGAATCGATTCGCAACATCATCGATCTGTTTGCCTTCTCTGAAGCAGTCTCTGACGGCACAGGCGTCTACGGTCCGTTGCCCCTCACAGCGAGGTATCAGTAATCGCAAGGTGCCCGAATATGCTTCCTGATAGGCAGAATACTATATCCAGTAAACGTATCGCGGTCGTCAGAAATAGTTCTAATTTCTAAGCCTTGTCGCGAGCTGTTTGCTTGTTCTGCCTCGGCAGTCGCGTACTTCGATTTTATCTTGTATCTTAAGTTGAAAATCTTAACTAACTAATCGTAGTGTCCTTCAACGAAACTCGCAGGGAGCACAGTGAAGCAAAACCCTCACATTGTCCCTAATGGATGCCGAGGCGGGCAGACGAAGTGAAAATTTTCATAATAATTTGCATTAGCATTTTGATTTCGAGCGTAAGCAATGCCTACCTCTACGAATAATCAAACTCAAGATGTAGAAATCTGCTGTAGTACGTAGTTTGTCATTAGATATTTCTGTTATCGTTGAAAAGGAAAGTTATGGTGTGGTTCGAAAATCGCTGGCATTTTCCACAACGCGGTGTCACCTCAATATGGTTGGCAAACGCTTTTTTTTCAGATCCCGACGCCAGAACCCGTACAACGACTCGAGCATCATGGCTAGCAAGGCTAAGCCAACCGTAGGCAAGCCGAAGCCAAAGCCTTCGAGAGGCACGTCTATTTCAATGCTCACCACAGCTTTTGTAACACGTCGGCGTTAGTAAAATACTCGTTTTCTGCGTGTCAACTACCCTCTATAACTTTAACTTAGTGCAGAAAGTTATGATGCGGCGCACAGGGACGCTACAAGTGTGGCGTTTCTGCTGTGTCATCGGAATGATATAGTCAGACACAACTTAATAAGTCTGAGGCATTTCACTCTCAAAGGCTGGTGCACAGGTTACGAATATTTCCCCAGGAAACGATGCGTTCTGACTTTACGAGATAGCTCGAACTTAACCCAGAAAAGACACTGCATGCAGAGTGAAAACGGTATGCGTACTAAAGATAACATATTTTGCCGAGGTGTCTCCACGTGTGCATGCATTTGCCTAAAACGACTCGAAGGCGAAAACCACCTTTCTTTCCCTTCTCACTCGATTGTATTGATCCCTTCCTCCTCCGAAAGGTTTCGTCACCTAACGTGGCTTTGAAAGTCAAATTGAGAATCACCCGTTTGCAGCAGGAAGCCACAAGCACTTGGTTTTGCAAAGCCTCCACGATCGGACGCATTGCAAGCTGTCTGTACGTCGCGCGGATTTGCAGTGCCTTCGGAATCGCCCGCCAAGGGGAGTTTCAGACAACCTTTAAGTATGTTCATGCGTGTGTTTGTACGTGAGCGTGTACATGTACACATGCAAAACAGAAATTTCGGAAGGGGGGGGGGGAGGTGTTGAAACCCCAACCTAGTGACAATGACGTCATAGTGACACACGTTTTGGTGATTTGTGACGTCACGATAACGTCAGTGATGTCATCACTAGTCATCACCTCATGATGTCATTCGTGTTGACGCCGACGCCACAGACGGTCAATTTTGGCGTTTGATGATGCATTTGAGCCGTTCCCCTTAATAGAACGATAGAAGTTCAAGAAACGATTGAAACAGGTTCTATAGTCGGACACAACTTAAGGAGAGGCCCCGCCCTGACGACCGAAGCGCGGAAGCCGATCGCTTCCGCCACTGAAGATATATTCCCACTCATGCCCTCGGCAATGTTCTCCGAAGGCGGGGGCGAAGGCGAAGGCGGGGGCAAGGCGGGTGTACGTATGTAACGTTGCCGTCGAATCATGCAGGTCGCGGTACCGGAAGGCTCCCCGCCTCGCCACAGCAGGTCAAGGCTGGCAGCACTGGAGGCACCAAGGAAACTGCCACCAGCTCTGGTCGCAACGTCGGCTCGGTCGACCAACGCTCGCGACAAAGCTCCGGGCGCAAAAAGAACGCCGGCGCGGAAGACCGGAGCCATCAGGAAGCGGGACACAAGTCTGATATTAGCGTACGTTCGCAAAGGTCGCCATTTTTTATTGCTTTATTTGCGAGTAGCTCCGAAAAACCTGTTCGTACGTGGCCAAAAAAGTTCTTATATTTAAGAAAAGAAACAGTGGAATGATTTCGGAGATATATGGTGCATCATCGTGTGACGACCCGCGTGCGTGTTCACACATCCTAAAGAGCGCGACAGCGGTATACATTCGGTCGCCGTCACCTGAGCAGAAACGTCACGTCTGACGTCACACCAATGCCAGAATTTATTTGTTAATTAATTAATTATTATATTTATTTATTTACCTATTTATTTAGCACATACTGCAGACCAGATTGTAGTCTTGCAGAGCAGGAATGTATAATTGTTAACAAAGCGAGACATACACAAGAAATGATGTTCATATATACAGTGATAATCGGAAGGCGGCAACGGAATTAACAAAAAAAAAAACGTCTAAAAAATATACATAAAATGCGCATATCCAAACACACCGTGACATGTTGTACGGTGTGGGCATAGAAGTCCATTCTGAAATGGTCCAAGGGATTAAACCAATCTGGTCCAAGGGATTAAACCAAGCACACGCAACGGTTATCGCTTGTGCTACCGCTGGTAATACGTGCGTCATCGCACAGCCAAGGCACAGCCACCACTTTCATCGCTGCTCTCTCGCGGCAGCCCACCCGGCCAAGTGCTATGGTCGTTTGCACCTTGCCTCCTTCCGTTTAAAGAGGGCGAAATGATATCTATAGATATACCTAAGCATTTCTAGGGTAACTCAGCTAGAAAACTCCGTCCGTCCGTCCGTCCGTCCGTCCGTCCTGACGTTCAGAACGCGTGTGCCTTAACCACTGGGTTAAAGAATAACTCTCTTTCTTTCCTTCCTTCCTTTCTTTTTTGTTTCCTTCTCTCGTTCTTCCTTTCTTGCCTTGTCTCGTCCTTTCTTTCCCTCTCTCGTTCTTTCTTTCCTTATCTCGCTCGTCCTTTCTTTCCTTCTCTCGTTCTTCCTCCCTCCCTTCCTTTCTTTCTTTCTTTCCTCCTCTCGTTCGTCCCTTCTGTTCTTCTCTCGTTCTTTCTTTCCTTCTCTCGTTCTTTCTTGCCTACCTTCTCCCGTTCTTTCTGCCTTCTCTCGTTCTTGCCTTCTTTCCTTCTTTCGTTCTTCTTTGTTTTTTTCCTGCCTTCTCTCATTCTTTCTTTCCTTCTCCCGTTCTTCCGTCCGTCCTTCCTTTCTTTTTTTCCTTCTCTCGTTCTTCCCTTCTGTCCTCCTCTCGTTCTTTCTTGCCTACCTACTCCCGTTCTTTTTTCCTTCTCTCGTTCTTCATAACATTCTTTCTTTCCTGCCTTCTCTCGTTCTTTCTTTCCTTCTCCCGTTCTTCCGCCCTTTCTTTCTTTTTGTCCTTCTCTCGTTCCTCTCTTCTTTCCTTCTCCCGTTCTACCGTCCTTCCTTTCTTTCTTTTTTCTTTCCTTCCCTCGTTCTTTCTTTCCTTCTCTCGTTCTTTTCTTTCTTTCCTTCCTTCTCTCGTTTCTTCTTTCCTCCTCCCGTTCCTTCTCTCTTGCCTTTTCTTTTTCCTTCTCTCGTTCTTCCTTCTTTCTTTCTTTTCTTCTTTCTTTCTCTGGTTCTTCTTTTCTTTCTTTCCTTCGCTGGTTCTTTCTTTGCTTCTCTCTTTCTTTCCTTCTCTCGCTGTGTCCTCCTTTCTTTCTGTATTTTCTTTCTTGGTTTCTTTCTTTCCCTCTCTCGTTCTTTCTTTTGCTTCTCTCGTTGTTTCCTCCTTTCATTCTGTCTTTTTTCTTTCTTTATTTCTTTCTTCATTGTGAGTCCTCGGCATCTGTAAGAACATAAAATTCAAGATAATAGAGCGTACGCCAACAGAGTACACATTAGTGGCCGTCCGTTAGCATGGTATTTGTTTTCTTGAGATTCCTTGAGCGCCGTCAGGAATTCGACCATGGCCAGCCATTCCAGGTACACGAGGGATGCGATGCGGGCTTGCTGGTAGCACATCTTCATAATGTTTCCTTGTAGCGCAAATAAGATGAGGCAAATGTAGGCACACATGGACATACATGGCGCTAGCTTCCAACAATGGTTTATTAACACGAAAGTGTTTTATGCCGGGGTCCACCAAGACTTCAGTGACGTATTTCCGTCACGGAAATGACGTCGAAAAAATTACACTATCAGATGGCAAAGAAAAAAAAGTTCCGTCGATGGGCATCGAACCCACGATCGCTCGGTCCGTAACAATAGATGCCGGGCACGCTATCCACTGCGCCACGGCCAGACTCTAGAGGCTTTACAAACCCGTCTTTTATATCTACCACTCTCCCGGCCGGCGGGGTAGTGTTGCCCTCTGGGAGTGGTGAAGTAATTCATTACTGTTGCTTCCGCGATTAACACCTGCAACGCGTTACACGTCTGTCCCATACGGCGCGTTTTCAATAGAAGTTCAATTTTGTCACTGCCCTAACACACTGCGAGGTGGCGATCTTAGCCCAAGCGTCGTAAAAGCGTCGGCCTCGCTCATGGCATCACGCTAATCCAAACCAAAAATAGCTCTGCGACGCACGCCTGAATCACCTGGTTGTAACACCGCGTTCCCCGCTCACGCGCTCGCCCCGAGAAAAATCGCGGCCGGGCTACCGGGGCGGCACGACGCTCTTTGCGTTTCCCTCTAGTCCGGTCGTGGTTTTCAATCACAGTTTAAGATGTCGCGGGATGCCGACCAAGTTTTGCTCTTCTGGCTATCACACCTCGTTCTCTGATTACGCTTTCACCGTTTACTACAGCTACGACAAGGGTTTGTTTAATCCAACTCCTTGGTTTAATCATTTAACATGGACGTTATTCGTCGGGATGGAGATGTACCACCAATCCTCAAAGTGGGTGCATCCACGTTAAACGGTTCTATAGCTGCCAGACATCAATATACATTGTACAAACTCTCTTATATCAATGTACAGTAAACAATCAGTTACCTCTGTAAGGGCACGCTTTACTTTCGTGTTATTCCGGTTCCTATGACGGAGGGATCAACCATCTTTTTCATCAATCTTGCAATCTTTCAGTCCACTAAGATAACAGGTAGCAGAAAATGTGAACTGATACGACTTGTAACAGACGCTGAACAGCTTGCTGCACCCGTAAATACGTGTATCAGCAAGCCGTCGTTAGCATCGTCGGACAAAGAATTAGAATATCTGCGCATGCCTTGAGATGTCACTGTATTTTGTCGCTTTGTTCGCAATTATCTCGTGACCGACAGATGCGAGTGCATAAGTGTATCCTGGTTTCCAAAACAAATAATAATAAACCATTGTTAGCGCTCCGTGTGTCTATGTGTGCCTACATTTGTACGGTCTGTTATGGGCGCTACGCGGAAACCTCCTCAAGTACAGGTTCTTGGGAGTTCAGCACTTCCAGATGCAACTGTATACAAGTACCCAAATATACACGCTCCGCTCAGGTATTCGGGTCACAATGGTAGCCCGCTGTTCTTGTGCGTGTGTTTGCCAGTAGATGACGATGGACTCCCGTACTACCAGATAACCATTATGGACCTCCACCTTTCACTGGCTTAAAAAACCACTATCGCAAAAGGTGCCTGGACTATATGAATCGGTTGTGCACGCTGTGCAAGAGAAATGTAAAAGGAGAACACTGTCAGTGTGTGAATAATAATATAATAATAATAATAATAATAATAATAATAATAATAATAATAATAATAATAATAATAATAATAATAATAATAATAATAATAATAATAATAATATCTGGGGTTTAACGTCCCAAAACCATGATTATGAAGGACGCCGCAGTGGAGGGCTCCGAAAATTTCGACCACCTGCGGTTCTTTAATGTGCACCTAAATGTAAGTACGCGGACCTAAAATATTTTCGCCTTCATCGAAAATGCAGCCGCCGCGGCCGGGATTCGATTCCGCGACCGTCGGGTCAGCAGTCGAGGTCTGTATGTGAAGGCTTCCCTGAATTTCGTGGTATAGTTAAAACTCGATCTATCGAAACCCGATTTTACGAATTTCCCGATATAACGAAAGAACATCCATTCCCCGGTCGGTGTCCATAGGGTTCATCATCAACTCGAATTAGCGAAGCTGCCGTGGCACTAAACCAGATTTAACGAAGTTATTTTTAGGGGATAAATGAGTAAAAAAAATGCAGTGACTTTTTTCTAATTTTGACACAGACGGGTTTTTCTTCGGGTGTGCGTTGTAACGCTATCGCGTTAAAACACGTAGCCACCCTAGTAACGGCCCTAGCTTAATTTTGACGAAGCTGCACGCCGTGAAAGCCTGTCAACAACGGACACGACAGTCGGTATCGCTTCCACTTACCAAATTGGCGGTGGAGGTTTGTTGTCCTTATAAGTGCTTCGCAGGAACTCGGCGGTTCCTTTCGTTATTTACCTGTTTATGCGACAGACGACACTGATCGTCTCCTTGCATTATGCATGCTCTGCCTGCTTGCAGAATCACTGCATTTGTTATCTCTATGTTGTCATATCGGCAGCTTGTCACAGCTTCACGTGACCGTCTACTTTGCGTGTATGGTCCGGACATGGAAGTAATCATGCTCGGGCTGCCTTCGCGGACTTTTCACGCACCAAAGCGTGTGTTAGTGTAAAATAAAGTGCCGTTGTAGCGTCCGGGGCCCCGTACGTTACAATTTTTAGATTTCTAAGGACCGAAACATCCATTCCTAAATTTTATGAACTTCCCGATTAAACGAAATAATTTGGCCACGATCATCACTTCGTTAAATCGAGTTCCAACTGTACTGGACTAACATCCCTCTCCAGGACATGTTGTAAAGCCGACAGGGCGAATATTATGCATCAAGAAAGTTTAGACATTGCGAAAACTTAATGCCAAACTCGAGGTGATCACGGGATGCAGCTGCCGAAGCCGTCCCAGACGCTTACGAATGCTAGGAAGAAGGTGAAAGATGCCACGCCGATACCGCCCTAAAACGACGGTCTATGTAAAAATGCAACCTGTAAAGGCGTTTATTGACGGCGGGATCGACGGCGACGATGCGCAGCGACGACAGTAACGACAGAGCGCAGACTCGCAGACTCTCACAAGCAAGAGCACGAGGGGCGTGCTCTCCGAGAAGAGGCGAAGAGGGCGACCCACTAGAAGGCGCTCAAGAGGCCGGCCCATTACAGCGTTCTAATGCTTCTGTACAAACCTAATATAAAGCTCTGCGATAAGGTATCGCTTCGACAATTCTAAGGAGGTTAAAAAACACCTCCTTGAGCAAGTCCCAAAGGTGATTCTACGTGTATTTTAGGGGCGAAGCACCTTAGGGTCTATACTCGCCGACAACTTTTCTTGGCACTGTAGGGAAAGCTACGGGGGCGGAGCGTCTGCACACGTACTGCTACGCGAAGTAGTCCGGTTTGGCGCGCGTCTCGTAACGCCGTAGAGTGTGATGGCTGGCGTTGCACTTCGACGCAACGCTGCTTAGCGTCTAAGGTACGGGTAAAAGGCGCGACTTTTTCACGCACGCAAAAACGCAAAGTGACAACGTGTAAAGTAAAAGAAATGCAGCTATCTCGCTTGTGTGCGCTGCGTTCCGTCTCAAAAAGCTACATGTAGAAAATGAAGGAGCATTTTATATATCTCACGCAGAAAATACGGACGCAATTGTGGGACTACATTCATTAGCGGTAGGATACGTGCATTGTGGCTCTGTAGCGTTCGCTTCAATGCCAAGAAAAGTTGTCCGCGAGTATAGGTGTGTCCACGACCTACTATACTCCTGACCTGCCCAGATGTCCCCTCTCCAGCGCCCACGTTCTAGTTCATACGTTCTGCCGCTAGGGATGTAACCTACGAGCGTCGTGGCGCTAGTCAGCACCTGTTCGCTGACGTCAGCTTTAACGCTCGTGATGTTTCACCAGCACAGAGCGCTCATATCATGTAATTATTATTCATAAATGCAAAATACTTTGGAAATAAAAATACGGACAGTGAATTAGAACTTTTTTTGCATTTAAAAGGACATAGCCGTCCTACACCATGCAAGTCTACGGCTTCTCACGTTAGTCAACCAGTGCGTAGTAAATAACCGCACAGAACAGCTTACTTGACCCTCGGACTAAGTTTGCAGAAACAGTCACATAATGCCGCCAGTTCGTCACATAATACAGGCGTTCTTACTCCAGCGCCGTCCAAACGGTCGCAGAGTAGCAGACGAACAGGTTATAGGAAGCGCCACCTACGGCAAGCGGTTGAACGAGAGCGGGGACGCGCGCTCCCATAGGACCCCCGATATCTGGGCAGGTCAGGAGTACAGTAGGTCGTGGGTGTGTCGACGTGCATCGTCGTCCGCTGTCTATTTGCTTGAGAGCAAGAGAGGGCGCCACCGCCTCAGCGCTCGCCGTGTGGCGAGAGAGAGTGAACGGCGCGCGTTGAATATGGAAACGCTCTTTCTGCAATGAACGCTGAACTACCAGCTCACAAGGAACGAGAACGCACCCTCGCTTGCGAGAAACAACGCCGACGCAGGCAGCGTCTGCTAGGGAGTTTCCTGATTAAATACACCATCCTCCCGCTAAAGGGTATCATGAGGCGATGCGAAGCCGGAGCACTTGCACGATCGCGTTCCGTTGGCGATCGTTGGGCATGCTACCGACCTCGCGTCGTGGAACGCGAAGAGAAACGCTACGCGCGTCGTATCTTCCATCTAGCCTGGCCGTTAATTCTCACAGGGCGAGAGGGGAACGCGGTCGACAGGCGGGCGAGAGGGGGGCAGCGTAGGTGAGGAGAGAGAAGGGTAGGGGACGCGCATGCGCTCGAGCTCACCGCGGCGTTGCGCAGGAGAGAATTTCAGCATGTCTAGCCCGCGTTTCAGAGGAAGAGTGGAAAAGGGGAGGGGAGAGGGGTATGGGATAGGAGAGGGGAGAGGGAGAGTGGTGAGGAAAAGTGGAGAGGGGTATGGGAGAGGGGGAGGGGAGAGGGAAAGTGGAGAGGGGGAGGGGAGAGGGGAAGGGGAGAGGATGAGAGGAGAGGAGGTGTGTGGAGAGGGTATGCGCATGCGCAGTAAGGGTGGTCACGCCGCACACCACCACCACCACCGGATTGAGCTCCGCCTTAAGATACTTCGCATCTAAAAAAATCACAGCATATCCACGGAGTGAATGATGATGAGTGGGCGAAGCTGCGGAGGTTCATCGGTAAACCGTGAATCTTCCGTGAATTCTGCCCAGTACATCATCACCGACGTGAGATCGGGCGCGTTTATACTAAAGGTTCGATGAGTTATGACGACTTGCAGCTCACTTTAATTTTACATGCACGCTGTGAATTTTCATTGTTTAGAAAACCATTGCTTTAGAAAACATCTGGCGTCTTTCGTTAAGCAGCTGGCGTCTTTTCGTTTTGCTTTAGAAACATCTGGCGTTCTTTCGTTTTGCTTTTTAGAAAACATCTGGCGTCTTTCGTTGGTTTATTTCATCAATCAACGGCGCTTTGAACAAAATTTTTATTGTTTAATCACGCACAGGAGAAATCTCACAAGGCACTACCTAGGAGGTAAACAATGGCTGCTAATGGGAATGAGAGACAGAAGAAGTCGGCTTTTAGCTACCGCTACGAATTTTTTATTGTTCAACAACGCACAGGAAAAATCTCCCACCGGCACCACTTTGGAGGTCAAAGCGTAAGACTGGTTACGCACTACGACTACGACTACGAGGGACGAACGGGTGCCGCCTTAAGGAGCTTCGCCCCTAAAAACCGACTGCACGCGCGGCACAACCGTTCACCGGCCACACCGTATATATAGACGGTTTCAAGAATGCGATAGCAGGAGCACGTGGTGTACCCCAAGAAACTTCCGGTCACCTCATTTATTATTCTGCAACACCGAAGCGTAAAGCATTTTTTAAAGATTTGTCAGAGTAAGGGAATACTCCTTTTCCAGTTTCACATAAAAGAAAGGCGCTTATAGTTAAAGACTAACTCTTTTAGTGTTGTGTGTAGCTTAGAAGAATATTTAATTCAAATATTTTGCTAGACACAGGGAGAAAAGTGTTGAAACTCTACGGGCTACTCGACAAGGCTTTTGTTCCCCGCCAATCCTGCTAGCCCAAGGAGGTTACAAAAATATTGCTGGAGTGGCGATTATTGCGCAGTAGTGAAGCCTTACCCACCAAAAGATGGCGGCTGCGCCCGCCATCCTAGTAGGGGCACGATAAACCATCCGCGTTTACCGAAAGAAAGCGAGCGTTTTCATCGCACGCCAGACGAGTTCAATATGGCAACTTTTACGGGTCAGATACTGCTCCAAGTGTGTATTTGTGTTACAAGTTTTTGCAAGTAAGCCTCAAAACCATGGCAAATTTTTTGGAGATCAATCGCCAGTACCCCTCTCGACTGGTTACTTTCGTCGGCAACCACGATCTTTTATTTTATTATTAACGTAGTATTTACACTAACACATCAAAGCCATTTGATCTCTAAGTAGGCACCACCAGAAAAGAGCATATTTCCGAGTTCTTAGGTGTGCAAAAGCTGGCTTCACTTTTGCTGGCAAGGCGTTGCGAGAGCTTCCACTCCAGAATTTTTTAGGGGCGAAGCTCCTTAAGGCGGCACCCGTTCGTCCCTCGTAGTCGTCGTGATCGTAGTAGTGAGTAACAAGTCTTACGCTTTGACCTCCAAGGTGGTGCCGGTGGGAGATTTCTCCTGTGCGTTGTTGAACAATAAAATCGCAGCGTGCGCGTTAACTAAAAGCCGAATTCTTCTGTCTCTCATTCCCCATTAGCAGCCATTGGCATGTTCCAGTAGGAAACGTTAGTAGAAGTAGAAGTGTAAGTGTTAGCTAAAAGCCGACTTCTTCTGTCTCTCATTGCCATTAGCAGCCATTGTTTACCTCCAAGGTAGTGCCTGGTGAGATTTCTCCTGTGCGTGATTAAACAATAAAAATTTTGTTCAAAACGCCGTTGATTGATGAAATAAACCAACGAAAGACGCCAGATGTTTTGTAAAAGCAGAACGAAAGAACGCCAGATGTTTTTCTTAAAGTGTAGTAGTAGTAGTTGTATTTAGCCACCTCGCCCGATCGTCAACGGGCGAGGTGGACCGGCAACGGCGCGAGGACCCTGCCGTACGAGAGTTAAATCACACTAAAAGACATACTTTGCGGGCGATACACTCTAGTGAGCTTTCAACTTTTCGTCTTAATGTACATGATAAAGAAATTATTTCTGCGAAAAACGCAAGGCACACCTTGAGCAATATGTTTGGTTTTGGGACGCTAAATGGAACCATGAGGCGATGCGAAGCCGGAGCACTTGCACGATCGCGTTCCGTTGGCTTTCGTTGGGCATGCTACCGACCTCGCGTCGTGGAACGCGCGTCCTGTCTTCCCTCTAGCCTTGCCTTTAATTCGCACAGGGCGAGCGGGGAATGCGGTCGCTCTTGGCGCTCTTTCGCTCGGGAGTGGACTTCTTCCTTGCATTTCACCGATCACAAGTGATAATGAAGGGACCACGTAAACCAACAGTACAATAAAAGTTTGATGTTTAATATACACACGATGTTTCACACTCTTTATATTATGTACTGGGCGCATTTCACGGAAGAGTTTCACGGTTTACAGATGATTCCCTGCGTAGCTTCGCCCCACTCATCATCATTCACCCCGTGGATATGCTGTGATTTTTTTTAAACCTCCTTGTGCTAGCCTACGCAAGCGCAGGAAACCGGAAGCGGTCCAGGGCCTGGATCTCGACCTACAATGTAGCGCCGATGGGAGATTTATCTTGTGCGTAGTTGAACAATAAAGATTCGCAGCTTGCACGTTAACTAAAAGCGGTCGGGAGGGGGGGGGGAGAGGTCTGTGTCTAATCTTTATTCTGTTTCTCATTGCCCATTAGCAATGATTTTGCTGTGGGAAACACCGGCGCACACTGCGTGCTTTGCCCCTCCACAGATTTCACGTTAGTGGAGCTGAAACACCCTTCCGTACATTCCTTGCCCCTCCCCAATTTTTTTTCATTGATTCATTCATGCCTATGGCTGTCAGTGCTTCTTGTGGTAGATCTTGCTTCTTGCTTGGGGCGGAATTCGTAGCAGATATTCAATAGGCGCCATTCCAAGAATATTTTTACATTGTACTCGTTTATTTAAAGGATACAGTGGAAACCTGATTCATTTTTGTAGTACAGTTTATTGTGCAGGTTGCAAATAAAGCTTTTTTTGTATAGGCAGCCGAACTCTGAGGTATAACAGGACCGTGCACGGAGGCTTTTCTGGATGACTGAAGCTAGGTGTGCCTTTTACATTTGGCTCCATTGACAGTTCCGGTTGAGTCCGACTGGCGGTCTTTGCGACTGTATAAGGCAAAATCATAGGTCATCTATACTCGGGGACAAATTTCCGGTGGCAATGAAGGAAAGCTACGGGGGCGCAAGCGTCTGCACATGTACTGCTACGCGACGTAGTCCGGTTTGGCGCGCGTCTCGTACGCCGTGGAAAGTGATGGCTAGCGTTGCATTTCGACGCAAACGCTGCTTAGCGTCTAAGGTACGGGTAAAATGCGCGACTTTTTCAAGCACGCAAGAACGAAAAGTGACAACGTATAAAGTAAAAGAAATTCAGATATCTCGCTTGTGTGTGCTGCGTTCCGTTTTAAAAAGGTACATGTAGAAAATGAAGGAGTATTTTATATATCTCACGCGGAAAATACGGGCGCAATTGTAGGACTACATTCATCAGCGGTAAGATACGTGCATTGTGGCTCTGTAGCCGCATATGTGCGAATTAGAGGCGCCAGCACTCGTGTTCGCCAAATGCTGGAGTACAAAGGTAGCGGCAGCAGTGGGAGTTGCCAACAGATACAAGTATAAACGTGTGCAATGGCGTTTTTCACCGGGGGATTCAGAGCGGCCACTGAAATTGTGGAGCCATGGAGAAGAAAAAAATCCACGCATCTCCACGAAGTGAATCATGACGAGCGGACGAAGCTCTGGGTACCGTATGGGTGAGTGACCGTACGTTACCCGAGCGTTGCCCCATGCAATGTAAACTGAGTGACATAAAGTGACATAAAGAGTCGACGACAAAGCTAGGTCCTAAGTCCATAATGTCTGCGTTGAAGTCGCCGACCAGTACAAAGGGTTTGTGCTTGTAGGTACTTTATATTGTTCTGCCACAATTATGATTGATGTTCGTCTATCGTAAACCTTTTTTTTAATCACACACACACATACGCTTCGACTATAGCAACGGTTTTCTTATACCAATACAGCCGACAGTGAGAGTCGACAACAAAGCTAGGTCCTAAGGTCCATAATGTCTACGTTGAAGTCGCCGACTAGTATAAAGGGTTAGTGCTTGTAGGTGTTTTATATTGTTTCGTCGCAATTATGATTGATATTAGTCTACTGTTAAACCTGATGTTTCGATTTTGCGCGGTGCTGTTCTGTGAGCACGGACAACGAACAACAACGGACAAGCCTCGACCCTAAGGTGCTTACGCCCCTAAAATTGTAGCAGCTACGCAGTAGTGGTGCGAAGACTGAGGAAACAGCGAATGTGGTGGCGTTCCCCCAACTTCCCTTTCCCACGCATTTGCTATACTTACTATGCAAGGCTACGCTATGCTCTGCTAGCGTGACTGGACAGCCGAGTAGTTACGACACTCGCCTTCGGATCGTGGGTATGCGGGCTCGAATCCCGCCTCGCCAAGGAATTGTTTCGTTCAAAATTTTCTTTCTATCTCTTTCTCTCTCTCTGTACTGGTTCTATGGCCCATCAGAGTTACGGCATCGCAGGCCGCACAAATGGGCGCACCTGTTCTGGGAGCGAAGAAGAATACGAAGAAGAGGACGAATAGAGCGCGTGCTGGTTTATAATGATAATGAACATATTGATGGCAACCTTGGCCACGACTGCAGCTGCTCGCAAAGTGACGGAAGTGACCTACGCAGCTTGTTCTATTTCCGACCAAATCCGGGACTTGGCTGCGAAGAGAATCAGAGCGATGTGGCTCGGAGCGAGTGTTCTGAAACGACCGCTGGAACGCTCGAACCCGCTTCGTATCGACCAACTGTTTTCTTTTCACTATGACAGCCCACACAACCCAGTGCCTCGGACAGTGTGGTGCCCTCTCGTTGGCGTGGGCGCAAACAAGGGCAGTGAAGCACAACTTTCTGCATAGTCTCTTCCTCCTGTTCGCACACCCGGCGTAAAGCCCTCGTATCGTCCGTAGAGCCATCAAATCGGCGGTGGGACACGAGCGTTCGCAGTGCCCCAGCTCGGGCTTCGAACAACAGGTCGCCTCCCGTATTTTTGTCATACATACATCCGTTAATTCCTTTTCTATCCTGCTCTTGTGGTTGCGGTACGCCTTCATCTTCGACTTGTCGCACATCACCCTCCGCCACTGTTCGTTCTCCTCTTTGCGCTCCTGTTCTTGAACGGCACGAACCCATTCGCTCTCGTTGCTTGCATTCACGAGCTTCGTGAAAAAAGAAAGTTAAAGCTAGTTCCACGCCTGTGCAATCTGAGTAAATAGCGCAGCTGGCGAGCAAGCGCCACAGCCTGGAGAACGCAGATTGAGTTCTCTATTTTCTTCTTTCTTTTCTTGTTTCATTATCTTTTTCTACGTCTTCTCACTCTGTCTTCTTTCTTGCATTTTGCTTTTTTTCTTTATGTGTTTCTGTATTGCCCCCCCCTCCTTCTTTCCCTCCCCCTAACCCTGAGATCATTCATCGTCACCCTCACGTTTGCTTCCCACCCCGTGCTATACTATACTGTAGATGGTTATGCTACGGTTTACTCCCTCACCTCCTCCTCACACTAACTTCCCCTTTCCACCCCATTGCTATACTGACTGCACTATGCATGGCTGCTATGCTTGATATATATATCCGCTTTATGTGCCGCATATCCGCCGAGTTTTGTGCGGACATCAACGGCATACCTCTAGCTTCAGCAGATTTCGGCGCACGGTGCGCCCCCGCGCGGTCCACTGTATCCTAATTCCAGTCAGGCTGGTGTAGCTGAACAAGCGCCATGTCCACCTGCTGTCGTTCGTTAGCCTTAAGCCGCCATCGTACGCTAGCTGGCTCTTGGGTTCCCGAGCATCATACGACGGCTACCCTATGTCTCCGTGAATGGCCTCTACGGCCACTTGTCCGAAGCTGCCCAAGGCCAGTCGACCAACCCCTCGCTGCCCTCGTTCCAGCCACTGTATTACACTCGATTGGAAGGCAAAGGAGAGGCATGGGACAGGTACACAGTTGCAGATTTCCTGAACCCAGCAGGGAGCGGTTGCAGCTCCATAGACTTCGTTTGTGCATCACGTTAGCCGCTTTGCCCGATGTTTGCCGGACGTTTTCCTCGTTGATGTCTAGGATATGAGTCGTTGTGCTCAGTTGTACTCCGAGGTACCCGTACTTTGTCTTCCACCGTATCTGTCCACCATAAGGCAGCGATACAACCGCAGATGTGTCTGTGCCCGCGTGCACCATTACCGCTGATTTCATGGCACTGAAGCTGAGTCCAAGTTTGCGCAGGTGACGTGCCGATATTGAAACGAGGTGCTCCGCTGCGCCGCAGCGCCGGCTTTTGAGAGGTAAACGACGGGTATGGCGGATGCTACGTCACAAGCTCATTCTCGGAGGCAGGAGCTTTGAAATGCGCTAACGGCATGGCCGGGTGCCACTATAACGTATTTTTCCTTCAAGCTAAGCATTTGTTTGGCACGAAATAAGCACTGCAATGTTTCTAGAATGCTATTTCAACGATCCACGTTGACCTAGCAGATGCCTTTTGTGTCCCTGTAACCCTTGCACTGCTATCATCGACAGTTGGCTCTGTCCTGTTTGTGTTTAATTAGTTCTCAATGCACATATATATCGACCGTGGCCTGCATCATGCCCAAACCTCGTGCGTCTTCAGCTATAGTCCAGCCATAAAGAAGCCGTTCACTCTGCCGTGGTCCTACTCTGCCACTCTGCCATGGTATACTCATAAATATGTGCGCAGACAATCGAGGTTATTGTCTTGAGCACAGTTCGGTATATCCAGTAATCCGGTGAGTGCGAACATTTGTGCAACAAACTATTTCGCTGTTAATATGTGCTCGCTGAACAGAAATGGCAGAAAAACGTCGCTAACGTGATTAAATTTTGCCTAGGGGTACATGCGCCGTACTGCACACAAATTATGGCAACGCTCAAACCTGATCTGCTACATAAAAACATCATGATCAGAAAACATCGCAAAAGAGATGTGCACAGGTAGTGGACTTCTATATTTCGATGTGCAAAATGTTGGATTTGTTTTAAGGAATTCATTTCGCACAAATGTATCGCGAAATAGGTATTGCGTGTTAAAAATATACCACAATTCTTTGTAACTTGGGCCCGTATTAACAAAAAATGTTTTAAGCTAAAAATGTTCGTAAAATACTATTTTAGTCAATCCTGATGCTGGACATATCAGAACCCGGCTGTCCAGTGGCGAAAAGCACTAACCAAAGAGAAGTTTTGTGAATAAGGCCCGTGGTTCGTAATGACTGGGTTCGACATTGTATTTATATGTCGTGTTGTTGAGGGGTTGGAGGAGAACCGAGACACTTAATTGTGTTTTGAGCACGAGAACGAATGCAACGTTTATTCGTACGCCATGTTGCGCAATACGCGACCTCAGCCCTTGTTAGCTGTCCCAACCTTCCTAGCGGGGGCGATAGGAATTAACAAGAACGAGTACGTGGCGCCCTCTCTGGAGAACGCTGCGAGTTACCTCGATATGACAGTATATACCACTACTGCGCTACTTCTTATATGCTCTGCCCTTCACAGTTCCGAAAGGCGACGAAAGCGCTTTTGCGTATTTTCTCAAAAAATACCGAACTGATTTGCCCTTTGTGATACAAAACGCGGTGTTACATCGGCTGAAAGAGCGACTTTTCTCTCCTCCTCTATAACTTTCCATTCCCCTTCCCCACTGCAGGCTAGCCTACCGGGCTCAGCCCTGGTCAACCTTCCTGCCTTTCTTTTATTCTCTTCCAATATGCTCACATGCAGCATGGATTCCGCGAGCGAGAGTATCCTCACACGTGTTGCCCCCATGACGATGCAGGAACGCAAGCTCGAAACCTTCGAGAGCGCCGCCAGCACAATGCCGAAGACTGTGGTCAGTTCCGCCGATCGACGCAAGGTCGGCAGTTCGAAGTCGTCCCTCCCGACCCCGAAAATTACGGCCGCTAGCCCGAAGGTCGTTAGGGCTATGCCTAAACCTAAAGGCGGCGTCACTAGTCCTAAACGCGACGACAGTACCGGGAAAGCGAGAGCAGCCAGAGCCAGACCTAAGGCAACCGGCAAGGCCACCACTGCTGACTCCGATCACGAGGAATCTGGTAAGCCAGCGCGTAGCCTGAAGCTCACCCACGCGACGTCCGGCAAGTCGAACCCGAAAGAGGATTCTCTGAGGGCGTCGAAGGCGAATGCGAACCCCAAGAACGGCGTGGCTAGTCCCAAGAGTGGTACCGGAACCACCGGGAGGACCGGCGTCACCAGTCCCAAAAAGAGCGGCGTACCTGGTCCTAAGAAGGGCGGCGTCACCAGTCCCAAAAGGGGTGGTGTCGTGAGTCCAAAGATGGCGGGGAAGAACGCCGCCGTCAGCCATATGAGCAGTGCTCCCAAGACCATCTCCCACATGTCCTCGGAGAAGCGCAGCAAGACCAAATCGCGCAGTTCCTCGCGCATCTCTGCCACCGACGAAGACAAGAACAAGGAGGAGAAGGCTGCCAAGAAGCGTCAACTCAGCAGGCGCAAGTCGGTGGTCGCCGCGGCCATGGCAAAGCTCCGCAAGTCTCTCAACTTGCCCGATCAGGGTGAGCTACACTTCGGATATATAGCGTGCTTTTTTAAGGACACGGAGTCTTGAAATACCGCCTGTGAAATACAGTGCATATGTTTTACTATAGGAACCTTGCACCATCACGACTGCTCCACGGTTCTATCGTAATATCGCCAGTGTCAGAAAAGGGAGGAAAAGAAGGTGACAGGACACATGCTAACGACCTATCCACCATCACTTGCCTAGATTACACGCCCATCTTGTTTAGGAGGAGGAAAACATTTATTTAGTGCCATATACATGAACCTTAGGTTCAGCCTGCGTGAGTCCATGTTGGTCAGGCGACCGAGAGACCTTGGGCCCTAGCGGGTGCCTCTGCCCGCTGCGTGACACATAGTTGTGTTTCCGGGTCGGAGCTAAGCAGCGTGGCCTCCCACTGCTGAGGGGTAGTGATAGGCGAAACGCGGGGATTGTTAAGTTGATGCGTTTGAGGGCAGTCCCAGAAGATCAGTTACATATTTGCGTCCTATCTCTGGCAGAGTTTACAATAGCTGGAGTAAACTGAGGGGTTAATTCGCGATAGATTAGAGGTGGCCGGGAAGGTATTCTCTTGGAGTAGCCTCTAAATGATTTCCTGTCTGTCCGTAAGCGTTTTGTACGCGAGGGGATAGTCTAATCTGGCTAGACGGTAATGTTGTGTTAACTCCTGAAATGTTATGGGATATCGACTATACCTTCTTGGATCCTAAATGTCCATGTCATGCGGTGCGTGTACCCGTAATAGCGTGAAGAATTGTAAACTCTTTTCATGTGCTAAGCGATCTGCGGTGTCGCGATGAATGTGCACTCGTCCCACCGTCAGCTAGGTTGTTACGGTCCCATACTGACACCTGTGGAAATCTCCAGCCTCACAGTTAACCACGCGATTTCAGAAGGCGGCGCTAAGAGCGAGTCGGAGACTACGCTGAGCAGCAAGGACCAGATGTCTCTGTTCCTGGTGTGGATGGTGGCCGCATTCCTCTTCGTCTTCATGGCCATCCTGATGTTCGTGTTCTTCCTCGGAGGAACCAACATACCCGAAGGAGTCGCATGCATCACCGACGGTGCGTCGCAAGAACTCGTGTTCGTTCTGATAACTTGTCAGAACTACAGAAAAATCGTGACAGTAAATCATCTTTTGATCTCTTGCACAGAACTAGAGCGGGAATGGAAGCTGTTTTTCCAGCCTCTGTGCCATCAAACAACACCATTGCATCCTGTTTTTACAGCGAAAGCTGTTATGAGATCATTTCAACGGCTGTTTTTGGCGCCGTAGTTGTCCGCCGCCACCGCCGGTGCCCGTGACTGCTGTCGCAAGAAATAAGAAAAAAGAGAAAATAAGAAAAAAATTTCCAGGATGCAACGAGGTTCGAACCTGAGCCTTCTGCGTGGGAGCCCAGTGTTCTACCTCGGAGCCATACCGGTGCTTGAAACTGCTTTGCAAAAAGACCCTATACAGGCTTCATGTCGGGAAGGAAGCACATTAACAAATGTAATGTAGTGTGGTCGAAGAGTGAAATAACAACCAGTCGTCACACAAACGCGAATTCTGTAACCGGGCGTCCCACAATGCGAATTGCGCAACGAGTGGGTTGTTGAATGCTTCCAACCCATTACAAAGGCCTCTGCGATAATTCTTCATCGTCATCAGCCACAGCATCAACAAAGTGCACATAATACCTTACAGGTGTTTAGCGAGTACCACGGTACTCCGCAGAATGACGAAAAATTGCATAGTGGCTGCTTCCCTATTTCACAAAAATTATGATTTATAGCGTAGTGGGTTCCTCGCAAGTGCGCTTCTATTGGTTGCCAAGGAAGCCCATAAAGCTCTCATGATCCATTTCCTCCGGCTCTCAATAAAGTTAACTCCCCCTCTCTCTCTCTCGCTCTCCGTTTCTCTGGTTAACATATGTTATAAAGCGTGGTGGGACAGTTAAATAACGACCGGGCGTCACACAATATGAATTACGTAACTAGTGGGTCGTTTAAAGCTTCCAACCCATTACAAAGGGCTGAGCCATATCCACATCAACCGTCGCATCAACAAAGTGTACATAATGCCTTACAGATGGTACCTCGTTTCTCCGCAGAATAACGAAAAAATTGGGGGCCGCTTAAGCTTCGCCTTTAAGAGTTGAACGCGATAGCGATATCCTGCCCCTAGTGCGCACTTCGAACACTACGAGTGTTTAACAGAATGCGCGCACTAAGTTGTGTGCCTTATGTAATGGGTAGCATGCTTTAAACCAGAAACTTTTTCGAAGTTGCGATGCACCCACTACATGGCCTTAAGGGAATACGCGCAGTAATGTGTGTGCCTTTTGTAATGGGTGGCTGTCTTTAAACCACCAAGTCTTTAGGATATTCACATGGTGTGATGCCCGATGGCAATGCACGCTTGTACCACGCAATATTACTGCGATATTACATCTCGTACTGTGACACCTGTATACAGGAAGCATTTTTGGGAAGCATGAATGTTACTTTCAGTGCAGCTCCAAGCAGAGGCGTGGCTGTGTGGTAGAACACCTGCTTGCCACGCGGGCGGCCTGGGTTCGATTCTCACTCGGACCCAACATTTTTATTATTTATTTTATTTGCAGCTTTTTCGATTTTTCGGTCACGGACAAGATGATTTTTCGCTCACAACCAACGGTGCCGACGCCGACGGCGGAATTTCTGCGATACGAGCTCTTTAACGCTGTCGCGTTAATAATGTCGTGGTTTGTGCTTCCCAACTTCCCAAAAATTATGATTTGTGGCGTAGTGGGTACGTTGCTAATGTACTTGTATTAGTAGCCACAGAAGAGTTTGTAACGGGATGTAGAAGTGCCTCTCTTCCAGCATTTGCTGTGACTGTGCTGCGCTTTCCGCACAGGCCTGGCGTTTTTTTATAGGAGAGAACCCTAAAATAGAACACGAAAAGCTCATCAGATTCCTGAAAGCTGTAAAAGCACTACAACTACTCTAAGACTCTCCAGGGAAAGCTTTCAGAACCTGCTCTTATAACTTTCCGCGTACATATAAAGACACCTTGCGTTTGGCGCAGTATAGCCATAAAAATAACGAGGGGGGGACGGCCCGTGGTCGTAGACGTCTTTACTGTGCAAGGGCTAGCTCCGAATCCCACCTCGTTCTCCTCCTTCGTTTTCGTCTCTCGCGCCTCTCCCCGAGCCCATGCCCCACTTCTTTATTTTCAACAGCCATGGCCGCTTTTGCGCCGGAAAACCCGACACAAACAAACTGAATGAATGAAGCCCCTGAACACGTCGCACAGGAATGGTGGACAACTGAATCATTGAGTTGGGATTGAATGAAGGGAGTGAACGGAATAATATTAGTGCAACTGTTCTAGGTCTACCCTTCGCCGTCCGGCGTCACGCAGGAGCAGCGTTTTTGACCTTCATACTACTACGACCATTATTATTGCGATAGGAATTATATGGACACTATCGGCTAGTTTTTGCCGTCGCCGTCATGTCCCGGATATGTACATGTATTCACATGTCATCACGTCAAAGATCGCCAAATGTGTGATGTCATTGTGACGTCATCTATTGACATCGTCGACGGGCCAAACGCTGCCCGATCCCAACAGCAACAACATATGGGGTTTTATGAGCTAGAACCACGATTTGATTATGAGACACGCCGTAGTGGAGGGCCCCGGAAATTTCGACCACTTGGGGTTCATTAACTTAAACCTAAATCTAAATACACGGACCTCATGCATTTCGCCTTCATTGAAATGTGATCGCCGTGGCTGGGATCGAATCCGCGACTTTTGTGTCATCAGTCTAGCAAATTAACCCGATCACGGAGGCCGCGAAACAACACGTGGGATGTAGCAAAGCTTAGTGGAGGGGAAAGAAACATTGTAATTGACTGAGAACGTTGAATTTATTGCGTGCCGCTCACAGTGCGGCTAGATATCTCTTGCAGGAATTCTGGTCCCCGACTGTATAACATAATGCGTAAGGCAGCAAAATATTCAGAAATATTTTCGCTTTATGTACACAACTTGCATTAGGTCACAGTGTAAAGTGATAACGGTGCTAGATGAAAGGGTTACTTTATATAGCGATCGCTGCTGCGCTTATCGCTAGCGCAGAATGCATGGAAGCCAAACAATATTTGGACAGCCTGCTGAACGACACCAGGGACCCGTGCACCGACTTCTACGGCTACGTGTGCGGCTCGTGGCGGGCGAAGGGAGGCAGCTTCTACGGCGATGCGTCGCTGGGTGCCCTCTTTAGGCTTAACGCGACGCTGCTTCACATGCGGATCATCAAGCGCAAGGAGGAGATACGACAGGGAATGCACCTCCTCAGACCCATATACAGGCGAGCACTCCAGAGTAGATGAACCCTCGCGTGCGCAATACATTGGCAGTTGCCGTCCTTGAAAAGTTGCCACAACTTTTCAAGGACGGCTTCTAAGTGCCGCCATAATACCCTCTGGGTTTAGGTAAATATGCTTGATTCTTTAGAACAGGGGCGTAGCCAAGAGGCGGGGGTTCAACCCCCCACCCCACCCCCCCCCCAAAAAAAAAATTTTCAGTTTTGCTTGCGTATGTATACACGCACACATACAAACACACGCACGAACATACATAAAGTATGGTTGAACCAACCCCGAAAAAATTTTCTGGCTACGCCCCTGCCTTAGAAGTGCACTGCCGAAGCAGCGACGTCAGCGTCATCAGCTTTTGTACTCGTATGCCATAGTTCAGGAAGGATGAAAACTCCTTGGAACCCGGGATGTTGCTTGAGCCGACGTTTCGACCAGCGGACTTGTCTTCTTCAAGCCTGGAACAAGGGTGCAGCGTTGAAGAAGACAAGTCCGCTTGTCGAAACGTGGGCTCCAGTGACACCCCGTTTTCCAAGGATTTTTGATCGCTTCAACTTTTCACCTTGCCCTGAGCAAGGTTTTGGAAGTCCAGAAAGAAGGTTCTCCTTCTGGACTGGAGCACGCATGGACGGAGAGGGGGTGCACCTCCTTTTTAGAATTCGGCGTGCGAGTACAAAGGCTGACGCACACTGGCTGCTTCGGCTGTGAATTTCTTGGGGGGTCACGCATATTTACCACAGCCCAGATGCCATTATGGCGGTACCCAGGAAGTCTGTTGAAGAGGTGCATAATCCATTTCATAGATAGCGTGCAACACTGGAAGACAGGGCGATTACATCCACAGCTAAGCATTTTTTGGCTACCCAAAGACACTTCTATCTATCTATCTTTAGTCAGATACAACTTCAGAAGTCTGCGGCATTTCCTCATCAAAGGTGGATCCATACAAGCGTGCTCCTATGGGCGCGCACTCCAGATTGACATCACGAGCCGGACAGCTGCTTACCTCGCCTTCGGAGAACACGGCGGAGTGCATGAGCGGGACTATTACGTTAGTCGCGGAGGCGACCAGCTGGCCTCTCCGGACTTCTTAAGTTCTGTCCGACTATATCTGTCTAGTCGCCAACGTCTTTGTGGTCTCGTGGTCGTTTCATTAACTCGGTATATACCAAAAGTTCCATGACATGACGAGTGTATAATGAACATGAACGACAGGTCGTACGATCATAAGTAATTCGGGTATATTGGTTAGCTGCCACCTCGTGCAAATGTCACGTGCCACGTGACGCCCCCTGGCCAAAAGGGTGTTCCTCCACACTCACCGCCTCGGCTACGGGTGGCACTGGCTAACACTCCCAGGGATTACACGTGCAGAAGTACCAAACGAAGTGGACGGGGAAGCGCCTTCCGTCTTACCTCAATTGGTGAATCGGAGGCGTAATTCGCAGGTTGTGGGTTCGGATACCATTGACGGAAAGGGCGTCCACATTATTTCAGTTTACGTCATAATCACTACACTACTGTGAAAGACAACGAATAATGTACCCCATGCTTTCCTTGGCCTAATTGTCCCTTCGATTCATTTGATCGAGCTCTGAAAATGTAAGAATAGCAGAGAGCTGAGCTAGTTGGTAGGTATTCATTCTAAAAAGAGACAGGGCGAGCTTTACTAAAGAGGTGCCTCAGAATAATGGAATACAATTTCTAGACATATCCTTAACGTTCCAGAAGAACCACGTGTGCTGGCAGTATTCTCCTAGATCTTCGAAACCGCTGTTAAATTTTTCGTCGAAGCACTCGAAGGTTGTGAAAAACGGCATCGCCATGTCTTGCCTTACGTTTGCCCTCACCAAGTCGTGTGAGCACAAAATGAGTGATAGCTTCAGCGCACAGGTTACGCGTCTTTTAGATGTAGGGTATCCTCGTGATCAGGGCTGGGCAAAGATACTTTGAAATTGTATCGCGATACGATACAAGATACTCAGGCAAAAAGTATTGGAGATACAGATGCAAGGTACTGCCGCAATAATTGTATCCGATACGATACTTCGCAAATGTATCTTAAGATACTTCGATACATTCTCAAATTTGTTATTATAGATCCATATAATGTAGCAGCGAACGCCTACACACGAAAATGCCTGCTTGAAAATTTCTTAGCTGTGACCTATTTTGTTTCACTTGAATAAAATGTTTGCTATTATCTCAAAAGTTTTGACCTTCTTGCTCAAAGTACATTAGTTTTCTTCCGAAACAACTTATTGGGGCTTGTTTTAGCTTCTTCATAGGACAACTCTTCATACATTTCGCTGACTGCGGTTTTTGCTTGTCATTTTTGCACTTGATGGGAGTCGCTGCTCAGCTTGCCGACCAGCCAGCGGGTTGCCATATAATCGCAATAACGTCAATGAGAAGCCTTCGCACGTAGGCGCAAATACCGCTGTGGAGTTTTACATTGTCCGTAAAAGACAGTTTGCACAATACCGTATATCCGGACCGGTGTACAGCAGTAACAACGCTGGTAGCGACATTTTTTGGGGGGGAGGGGGGGGGGCGGGGAACGCACGGTGTATACAAAGATTGATACCCTTCGCTAGCGGAACGGCCGGCACACATGACCGTATCCGTCCCATTTGCTTTTATTTTCTAACTACGTTCGTGAGCTACACAGACATGACTGGTCTCAAGCATTGCTTTCGTGAGGAACATGTGGTCCCCATGTGCTGAAACATAACTGTGGAAGAAAAACTCTATATTTCAATCCGCGTCCAGATTTCACTCGTTGTATACGTCGGTATCGATGTTTCTCGAATCCCGACTCCAAATACCCTTCAGAAATGACCTATATATGAGATATGGGAAGGGCCTCCTTTCAAATGCCCATCTTCACTGTCGCGGCCCTTGGAGCTAAATTTCGCGACTGCGGCCCGCCGGCTAAGCTGAGTTTGAGACCACAGGTGTACACGTTGATGACGTAAAACTGCAATGAATTTCCATGTTCTATTTACTGCTGGCGTGAGGGATTCTTTGCCGATATACTCACTAACGTGCAATCTTTTAGCAATTTTTCTTCAACGAGAGAACATGTGCAACACAGAAATGTCTCAGACGTATTGTATAGTTGCACAAAGCGTCGCAGGACACCGCCGCTATTCGCGCTATTGCCGCTTATAGCTCCCATTACGTGGCGATTAGTATTACGAAAAATATTTAAGAAGGCGTAAAACAGGAAAACAAATATAAGCGAAATAGAGAGGTGGTTGTGTATCAAACATTCACATTGAATGAGTACAGAAACACAATACAGCCGGCGCCCTTAGTAGCTATGAGCATGAAGTATCATCAACGTATCTGTAGAGACAATAGAAAATTCAGTGCCTATGGAGAATTGCCTGAAATGGCTCATTGGGACGCTCATGAGTAAAACGGAGCACTCAGTAAAACAACGTTTCTCGAATCCCCTTCCTAACATCTTTAAGATGGCTCCTAATGATTTCGATTATTATAATGCAAACTCAATTTCGCTATTTTCATAAGCGGTAAGCAGAATATTGTGTACTGTATACTCAAGGCACGCTTAGAAAATAATATATTTGTTTTCAAAATCGCCTTGGCAACGTGTAAATGTGTAAACAGTCGTAGAAATAAAGCAGACATTTAGAAGAATAAAGCAGCCATCTTATTTTTGGAGTCCGTTACAAACGACATACTGCAGTGACCAGACCGGAAAAACAGTGCAGAGATCTAGGTTATGTATGTGATGCGAAATGACAGCTAAGAAAGCACTTGTGCTAATAATCAAATTATGGTTTCGTAAATTCTTTGAATAAATGTAGATGGTAGTGTGGTAGTGAAAAATACGCTAAGCCAAGATATTTTCTGTTAGGTAAACGCTTGCTCTGTTAGATCTAGCATCAGGCAGTGGTGCTAAAGTTGTTAGAATCATATTTGCATATAAGTTGATTCACTGCATGCAGGTCAAACTTACATCCACGAGATCCTTCAAATTGCTGATATGTAATATCCACGCGACGCAAAGCAACCTGATCTTGCACGCATCACATTTCGTTACGGAGCAAGACTCAAGAGAATCTTCAATAAGGACACTGTAACAACATCGGAATTTGGGCGATAGACGCTGCACGCAGTGGAGTACGCGCCGCAGGACAGTGGCTAAGAGCAAGTGTCGCTGCATTGGCGCAACTAAAAAGAAAAGAAATCGAGAAAACAAAAGGTGCGTGAGCTGGGCGTAGACGTCCGCGTGCTTGTCTTCCTGATCTTCTACCGTCAATGGATGACTCTGGCGTAAAAATAAAATACCGTCACTGCCCTTAGACGTATTCAGATGGCTTAGTGGCACCAATACCAGCTTGAGAAGCGGAGCTTGGCCAGCGATTATTGTCTCGCACGGTTGTGTTGCAATAGAAGTATCTTGTATCTTAAGATACACGATACATTATCGAATGTATCGGAAATACAGATACAGATACTCGTATTTCGAGACATCTCGCGATACAGATACAAGATACCCATAGAGTATCTAAATAGTATCTAAGATATATGTATCTTCGATACTGCCCAGCACTGCTCGTGATGCAATGGCCACGGTCCCTGAACGTTTAAAGAAGTCCATTGTGTTAAGTCCGAGCATGGTTGCAGAAAGCGATAGGAAGAAACGTGTCGTAGGTATTCCGTACATTCATCGCATATCTCACAGGCTAAAGAAAGTAGGAAGTAGATACGGCGTTAATGTTGTTTTCACGGCTGCCAATAAGCTAGGTAAGATTTGTGCCGCTGTGCAGAGGAAGAATGAGTGAGTAAAAGAAAAGAAGCGGACCGATAATTGTTTCGTAAAACACACCAACAAATTCACTGATTGCCGTACGAGTGTGGTGTATAAGGTCCCTTTCAGCTGCGGCCGCTTCTACGTAGGACAGACGGGCCGATGCATTAACCAGAGATTGTTGGAACATAAGAGATCGCTAACAGGAGGCTCACCTTCTAATCTATCTTTTGTCGAGATTGTAAGTGCACGCCAAAATTCGATGAATGCGCAGTGTTGTGCCGGCATAGAAATGAAGAAACGCGCCTGATGATTGAAGCATGGCATATCGAGAATAGTGGTAGCGCATGCGTGAGCCAACCGTCGATTGACTTGCATAAAGATGAAATCAAATGCCTTAACAGTTATCTTCCACGTAGACCGCCACGCGTGCCGGATTGATAGGTTCGCCAGTTGCATGGGCATGCGCAGATAAGTTTTCGCGCCTTCTTTCTTTTCAGCCGTTGTGCGTCTCTTGTTGTTAGTCAAAGTTTGTGGTGTCCTGACCTCTTTCTTGTGTCCCTGTTTGCACGCTCTGTCTCTTTTTAGAATCTGAAAGTGTTATGTAATCGCTTATTCAGTGCGACCTGAAATTGCGCACGCTCGTCGATTTGTGAGGCGACAGACTTGCGACATCATTTTGTCTTTTCTTGTATACGCGCAGCGGCTGCTACAGCTACATGTCGAAGCCGGCGAAGCTGAGCGACGCCCTGAAGGACGCGCAGAACTATCTCGACATCCCGCAGCTCATGAAGGCCGCCAGCTTCTTCGACGTGGTACGCTACCTTGTGCGACAATCACTGCAGGTGCGTGTACCTGCAGGTCGATGGTAGTGGCGGCCATCGATAACCAAATTTTTTTTTTGCTGCGGAAGCCTTAGATGCCTCACCAAACGCGAAAATTGACCGGCCTCGGCGAGTGACGGAAAAAATCATCACGTGGGGACATCACCATAAGACGTCATCGTGACCTCACAGGTCGCCAAAATTTGCGACGTCACACGATGACGTCATCACATGACCATCGCTTGGGATAACGTGGGCCGATCACGGAGGCAGTGCAAAACCTGGCGAGATGCAGAAAACTTGCAACGCCGCCGATCCTGGAGGCAGTGCAAAACCACGTTAGGTGCGGAAAGCTTTCGGTGGGTGGCGGTGTGGGATCATTACATTGAGCGAGAAGAAAAATAAGGTAGCTTTCGCTTCGAGTTGTCTTAGGTGGATTCGTAAGGGACCTTGTGATTTTTCTAAAACACGATGGAAAGTTGGCCTTGTTGGAATATCGACACGTTTGATGCAGCGCTGAAATACGAAGACGTATAGAAACAGAAAGCACAGGACGGCGCTTTCTCGCATCTCAAAATATTTATCCGAAAAAAAAACTGAAAGGAAAACCAAATCCAAGAACTGAATGAATCTTCAGAATTCTAATTTTCAGAAAAATATATTTCATTTAAGAGACAGCGCTTGTCCTTTGCTTCCTTTTTCTAAGTCTTCGTCTTTCAGAGCTGCATGAAACATGCCGATCTTTCATAAACACCTTTATTCATATGCACGGTGTTTCTTCTTAGACAATACAGACTTTTTATGAAAATTCTATGATATTCAGGCTCCTGACGTTTTCGCACACAAACTCTATGTCGAGGATGAAATACCTTAACGCAGCTGAAACGATACTGTTGTGACTAATTAGCAAAAAACTCGTTATTAACTTTATAGTAGGGGTGTGCGAATATTCGAAAGTTTCGAATATTCGTCGAATATTACATTCGAAATATTCGTATTCGATTCGAAAATCGTGTATTCGAAAAGTTTCGAATATTCGATAACTTCGAATATTCGAAAAATCGAATATGCGATTCGATTATCATGCATAAAATAGCTCGTCTTCCACATTTCTGTTGCGTTCGTATCGCTAAAAACTTTGCCGAGAGGAGCGATAAACATCGTAAGTACACGGAGGCACGATATCTGCCTGCGACGAGCGCCCCAATACGTATGATTTATTGCTGGTGCATCTCCGACGTGCAGCGCTGTTGGCGATCATGTAACCGTGCATTTTCAATATTATGCGGCCGTAACGTGCCGCACTACCACTTGTTCGCTATGCGGCACCACTTCTGAAGAAAGACAGTGACCCACGGGACTGGTGGCGGCCTGTAGGCACCTTCAGATACCCCAGTCTGGCAAAGCTTTGCCCCATGTAACTCCCTATACCAGCCACTTCTGTTCCAAACGAGCGTGCCTTTTCAGTGGCAGGGGGTTGTCTCTGTTAGAAAGGAGCGCCTGCTGCCTGATCATGTGGAGCAACTCATATTTCCTCATGATAACATCTAGTCGTTACTTTCATTGTGCGGTGATATTTGCTTGTGTTGTGATGTGCATTGTGCTAGCCTGGACATTGTGTTCTGGAGATAGCAGTGTATGTTGTGTTGCCAGTCAGGCTGTTAATGTTTTTTTTTCTTCAAATAGCTACATGTTAAATAAAATATCGTTATTGTGGAGGCATTTTTGCTTTGATATTCGATATTCGATTCGATATTCGAAGGTGGATATTCGTATTCGATTCGTATTCGAAAAAATTGATATTCGCACACCCCTACTTTATAGTTATTGAATTGAAGGCAGTTGTCTATATATTGGAATGTTATCGTGCGTACCAATTTATGGCATACCCGTTTTTAGGCATTGGAACCTTTTAGCAGTGACGCTAAGACTGTAAAGTGCAGAACTGCCATACCGTGGTCGTCGTCGGTGCAGTTTTTTTTTATCTGCAAGGCCTCTAGTAGCCACATTAATCCCATCTTTACGTTACCATGCACAATGAGCAAATATGTCCGTGCTTTCCGTACGGTAATACCATCGCTGCCGTAACTAGCTAAAACGTTGTATTCATAATCGAACCTTAAGGGCGATATCGAAACTGACCGCTCCCGGCGTGACGGAAATGCGGCCTCTCTGTTACGTAATACCGGAACTCCAACTGACAAGGAAGCGATAAAACTTGAATCGAAGCGCGCCGAAACAGAATCTGCTCACGAAAATCGGCTAGCATTCTGAAATACACAAGTAGAGAGCTTATTCTTTGGGTAGGAGGTGGGGCATACTCGAAAGTATAAAAGAGCGCGGAAAACTGCCTCGTCTGTATGCAAGAAGAAGCGCCGCAGTGGTGGCCACTAAGTTTTTTGCTTCACTGTAACAACATCAAAAAGTCAATGGGACACCACCCCCCACCCCTCTGCTCTGTTATCATAACGGACACACACCAGTTGAGTGAGGTTGGAAGTGAGAGGAGTGAGGAAAAAAAGTTGGCATTGCGGTTTTCCTACGCACAGATCGAAAGAAGCAAATAAGCACCAAATATCGCGCGCGAAGGTAAGGTGGTCCGCTGGCGCAAGTGAGATGACTTGCCGTTTTTTGACTAAAAGATACGACCACGACGCGCCTTCATTCAAATTTCGTCACTTCCTTGTCACGGGTAATTCCGGTCTGACGTAACAGAGCGGTCGCGTTTCGTGCGTGACGGGCGCGATCAGTTTCGACGTCGCCCTTGAAATTCGTTATTATAACAATAATTATTGGGGTTTAACCACCCAAAACCACGATATGATTATGAGGGGCGCCGTAGTGGAGGGCTCCGGAAATTTCGACCGCCTGGGGTTCTTTAACGAGCACCTAAATCTAAGCATCCGAACATCGAGCATTTTCACCTTCATCCATCGAAAATACGGCCGCCGCGGCGGGGATTCGATCCCTCGACCTTCGGTTCAGCAGTCGAGCATCATAAGCACTACACCACCGTGCCGGGTCTTCAGATTCGTTGATGAACATCTCGAACTTTTCTTATTTCTTAGGAATGGGTATGCCATAGGTTGTCATGCACTACAACTTTCTAATATAAACAATGCCGTCAAGTCAATAACTAAAAAGGTAATTAACGAGCTTTTCTTAGTTAGCCGTAGCAGTTTAGTTTCAGCTGCGGCAAAGTATTTCCGCCTCGACCTAGAGTTCATGAGCGAAAACGACAGGAGCCTTACTGTCATAGCATTTTTATGAAACATCTGCATTGTCTAAAAAAAGAAAAATTAGCGCAGCTTCCCCTAAATGCACAAGGCTGGGTCACTGCAGAGCTGCTGGGCACCTAGCTGGCCGTGGCTTGGCTAGGCTTTTACCCTCACGCCTGTCTCTTTCCGAACCCTTGCGATACTATATCATACATGGCTGCGCTTGCTCTCTTTCCTGATAATTTTTTAGGGGCGAAGCTCCTTAAGGCGGCACCCGTTCGTCCCTCGTAGTCGTCGTGGTCGTAGTAGTGAGTAACAAGTCTTACGCTTTGACCTCCAAGGTGGTGCCGGTGGGAGATTTCTCCTGTGCGTTGTTGAACAATAAAAAATTCGCAGCGTGCGCGTTAACTAAAAGCCGAATTCTTCTGTCTCTCATTCCCCATTAGCAGCCATTGGCATGTTCCAGTAGGAAACGTTAGTAGAAGTAGAAGTGTAAGTGTTAGCTAAAAGCCGACTTCTGTCTCTCATTACCATTGGCAGCCATTGTTTACCTCCAAGGTAGTGCCTGGTGAGATTTCTCCTGTGCGTGATTAAACAATAAAAATTTTGTTCAAAACGCCGTTGATTGATGAAATAAACCAACGAAAGACGCCAGATGTTTTGTAAAAGCAGAACGAAAGAACGCCAGATGTTTTTCTTAAAGTGTAGTAGTAGTAGTTGTATGTAGCCACCTCGCCCGATCGTCAACGGGCGAGGTGGACCGGCAACGGCGCGAGGACCCTGCCATACGAGAGTTAAATCACACTAAAAGACATACTTTGCGGGCGATACACTCTAGTGAGCTTTCAACTTTTCGTCTTATGTACATGATAAAGAAATTATTTCTACGAAAAACGCAAGGCACACCTTGAGCAATATGTTTGGTTTTGGGACGCTAAATGGAACCATGAGGCGATGCGAAGCCGGAGCACTTGCACGATCGCGTTCCGTTGGCTTTCGTTGGGCATGCTACCGACCCTCGCGTCGTGGAACGCGCGTCCTGTCTTCCCTCTAGCCTTGCCTTTAATTCGCACAGGGCGAGCGGGGAATGCGGTCGCTCTTGGCGCTCTTTCGCTCGGGAGCGGACTTCTTCCTTGCATTTCACCGATCACAAGTGATAATGCAGGGACCACGTAAACCAACAGTACAATAAAAGTTTGATGTTTAATATATACACGATGTTTCACACTCTTTATATTATGTACTGGACGCATTTCACGGAAGAGTTTCACGGTTTACAGATGATTCCCTCCGTAGCTTCGCCCCACTCATCATCATTCACCCCGTGGATATGCTGTGATTTTTTAGTTTGTGTCTTCCTATCTCTTTCTCTGTATGTATATTTGTTTCTATCTTTTTTCTGACTTTCTTCTGTTTTTTTCTCTTCTTTTATATGTCTTTCTTTCTCTCTCTGTAGTCGTTATCTTACTTTATATCTTTTTCACTCCTCTACCATAACGTCTCTGCTGTAAAACTCCTATAGGGCGTACACACTACAGAAATTCGCCAAATCTCGCTACTCACCACACTGGTCCGCTAACGATTAACAACAAAACACGCGGGCGGCAAACACCGATCATGGGCCGCACGTTTGAGCTTCTGTTGTTAACCATCGGTACACAGCGCTTGGGCGGTGACTGAAAGCGCACCGGATCATGATGATGATAATTTGCTATCTGCGACACACGGCAAACTCTGCCGACACACGGCAAACTCTGCCATAACAACTGTGCCGTCAAAGAAGGCCCCGTATATTACACCCTCCCTACCGAACCCCGTACAACGTGCTAAAACCCCCTGCCCCACTTTAAAAGGATCGGCTTAATTTTGTTTTGCTATAGTTGGTAATGGAATATAAGCCTGTCGGAGCTAACACGAGAAATATCCAGCCCTGACAGCGTTCAGTTTTCGAACTCTTTTTTATTATCGCGCTGCACCCGCCGCGCGGCCGAATGCCAACTTCTTCCTTGACGAGCGCCGCATTCTGAGGCGCTACAGGGCTCCCCCCCCCCCCGTAGAACTAGAGCCATAGGAGTCGCCCAGTGAACATGCTTGGATGTGGGCATCCAGACTGAAGATTGAAGCCCCGCGGACGCGAGAGCGGCGATATACGCAGGTTTCAGTCGATCGGCAGCCACGACGTCTTCACGGCCATTGATGTCCAGCGTGAACGTCTTAGGTGTACGATGGAGTACGCGGAATGGGCCATCATAGGCTGGTGTGAGTGGTGGCCGTATTTGGTCGCGCCGAACGAAGACGTGACTGCCGTCATGCAGATCCTGGCTGACGAAGACAGACTGGGGGTGTCGGTCGGCAGGAATCACAGGAGCAAGGTCCCGAAACGTGGTGCGCAGCTCTCGAATGTACGTGGAGGCATCGTGAGTGGAAGGTGGCGATGATGGCTCGAAGAATTCTCCTGGAAGACGCAGGGAAACGCCATAGACTAGTTCGGCTGATGAGCAGCCGAGATCCGCTTTCAATGCTGATCGGATGCCCAGAAGTACGAAGGGGAGGTGGTCGAGCCAACGTTCCCTTGGCTGGTGAGCAGTGAGGGCAGCTTTCAGTTGTCGATGAAGCCGTTCGACCATGCCATTGGCGGAAGGATGGTAGGCAGTTGTGTGGATGCGTCGAGTGCCCAGGATATTGGCAAGTGCGGTGAAAAGGGCCGATTGAAATTGACGACCGCGATCAGTGGTGACGACAGAAGGGCATCCAAAGCGCGACACCCAGCCGTTTGTGAAAGCCTTAGCAACTGTTGGTGCTGTAATGTCGGAAATGGGAAACGCTTCCGTCCATCTGGTGAAGCGATCCACACATGTCAGCAGGTAACAGGCTCCTTGCGATGACGGAAGAGGGCCGACGATGTCGAGATGGACGTGAGAGAACCTTGCGTCTGGAGGCCGAAAGGGGGATGTTGCCGTGACAGTGTGACGGTGAACTTTAACCCGCTGGCACTCAAGGCAGGTTCGCGCCCAGCGTCGGACATCAGCATTGATGCTTGGCCAAAGGAAACGAGATGTAACTAGCTTCTGGGTCGCACGAATACCAGGATGGCTCATGTTGTGCAATTGATCAAAAATTGCACGACGAAAAGCTGAAGGCACGAAGGGCCGAGGGACACCCGTAGACGTTTCGCATGTTATTAATGAGGTAGAAAATGGAAGTGGGCAATCCGTGAACGATAGAGACGTGGATGAAGAGCGAAGACGATGCAGCTCAGGATCGTTGCTTTGGGCAGCTGCTAGCTCTTCCATGTCTAGTGGTGGCTGGGTCGACAAGGCATCGATGCGGGATAGTGCATCAGCAGCAGCATTTTCCGGCCCATGGACGTGTCTGAGATCCACAGTGAACTCGGAAATAAAGCATAGTTGACGGATCTACCCGTGCAGTGTAATTGCTGTGATTGCGATGGAAGGCAAACGTCAGGGGCTTGTGGTCTGTAACGACGTAAAAGTTCCGGCCCTCCAATAAATGGCGAAAATGTTTGATGGCGAGGTATACCGCGAGGAGTTCTCGGGCAAATGTACTGTATTTTGCTTCCGGTGGCTTCAGTTTTTGCGAGAAAAAACCAAGGGGCTGCCAACCGGATACGTGCTGCTCGAGAACGGCGCCAACTGCCACGCTCGATGGATCGGTGATGAGACGAATTGGGGCATCAGGGACGGGATGTATGAGCATGGTGGCGTCTGCCAGAGCCTTCTTGGCAGTGCCGAAGGCAGATGCAGCGTCCTCGGTCCTACTCCAGTGGCGCAGCCGGGTCTTTCTTTTTAGCCAATAGGTCGGTCAAGGACTTTAGGAATGTGGCACACTTTGGAAGAAAGCGGCGATGGAAGTTTACTAGGCCCAGAAATTCTCGGAGTCTCTTCAGTGAAGTCGGGGGTTGAAAGTCTTGAATAGCCTTCACTTTGCTGGCGAGTGGTTGGATACCCTGTGGAGTGACAAGGTGGCCTAGGAACTCTATTGTAGCGACGCCGAAGAGACACTTATTGGGATTAATTACGAGGCCGTAATCATCCAGGCGGTGGAACAGGGTGCGCAGATGGGCTTCATGCTCAGGGCCGGATGAGCTTGCTACAAGGAGGTCATCAAGGTAGGCAAATACGAAATCGAGACCTCGCGTGACCTCGTTGATAGTGCGCTGAAAGGTCTGTGCAGAGTTGCGCAATCCAAAAGGCATCCTCACATATTCAAACAGACCGAATGGGGTGGTGATGGCCGTCTTCGGAATGTCGGCGGGTTCTACAGAAATCTGATGGTAAGCCTTCACTAAGTCAATCTTAGAGAAGATTGTGCACCCAGCCAAATTTGATGTGAAATCCTGTATGTGAGGAAGTGGATAGCGGTCTGGTAAGGTGCGGGCATTGAGAGCGTGGTAATCCCCACATGGTCTCCAGTCGCCAGGATCTTTCTTCGGCACCATGTGGAGTGGCGACGCCCAGTTGCTTGAGGAAGGCCGCACAATGCCGATTTCAAGCATGTGCTCAGACTCACGGCGGGCGATGGCGAGGCGTTCTCCAGATAGTCGACGGGGTCGTGTAAAAACGGGACGTCCAGTGGTCACAATGTGGTGAGTGATGGAATGCTTCACCGGTGACTCTCTGGTGTGCGGTTTCGTGATGCTGGGAAAGTCGGCGAGTATTTTTGCATACGGCGAAGCAGGTGTGAGAGCTCGCAGTCCCGTTGATGGAGAGGCGGGTGTTGAGATCAATGAGACGATGAGCATGCATGTCCACAGCAAGGTTGAAAAAACTGAGGAAGTCAGCTCCAAGAACAGCTTGCGAGACGTCAGCGAGGATGAAAATCCAGCGGAACGTTCGGCGTAGTCCAAGGTCAAGTGTAAGAGAGCGTTGGCCGTATGTGCGAATGGCGGAATTGTTGATCGCTTGGAGTGGGCAGGTCTGTTCGTTGCGACGGCGATCTGCACACGAGGCCGGTATGACGCTAACCTGGGCTCCTGTGTCGACTAAGGAAGCAAGCGCCAGTGATCTTATCAGAAATATAGAAAAGGCGGCATGACTTTCGACCAGTACCACTTGCCGCCGTCAGTGGCCGGTCGTCGCATTTCCCGACCAGGAGCACGGACGAGTGCACTTGCGAGCAGAGGCACCGAATCGGCGGTGGTACCAGCACACGGTTGAGGATGAGACGTCCCGCGGCGCATCGGTTGGCCGAAGTTCGGAGAACGTGGGGGCGTCGAGGAGCAACTGTGTATATGGAACCTGGATGACGGTCGACGATGCGCAGGTACAAAGTCATCGAGGCGCCTGACAAGGGCGTCCAAACGGTTCTCGATGCTCGCGAGCGCCGGGTCTGCAGCGGTGGCCGGTGGCGGTGCGGTAACGGCGTTGAGGCTATGTGTCCGCGAGTAGTCCGCCACTCGGTCAGCCATTTCAGCGAGTGTGTCTACTGGGACATCTCCTGCAGCCACGAGGACCGGGACCATGCTCTGCGGTAAGCGCTGGAGGAACAACTCACGCAACAGCTTCTCCTTTTGAGGGGCGGAGGGGCCGCCAAGGAGCTGGCGCATGCGTCGCAGGAGCTGTGATGGGCGACGGTCACCGAGCTCTGTAGCCGTGATGAGCTGTTGGAGTCTGCTGTGTTCGGACACAGACTTGCGGGAAATGATAGCTGCCTTCAACGTGTCGTAGGGATGGCTCGGGTGCGGCGACGCTAAAATATCAGCTAAGTCGTCGGCTACGTCCGGAGGTAAGCAGGACACCAGGTGCCAGTACCTGGTCTGTTGGCTGGTGATTTGCCCTTGACGGAAGTGCGCCTCGACCTGCAGAAACCATGTGCTGGGGCTGTTGGGCCAAAATGGTGGCAGGTTGACATGTTGGATCGCAGCGACCGCAGCACCGCTAGTTCTGGCGTCTTCTTGGACGTCAGGAACGGTAGGACTGGTCGCAGAGCCGGCGGGATCCATGCGGGATGATCGGGGCTGCGTGTTCTTTATCGGGTCACCATTAACTGTCGGAGCTAACACGAGAAAGATCCAGCCCTGACAGCGTTCAGTTTTCGAACTCTTTTTTATTATCGCGCTGCACCCGCCGCGCGGCCGAATGCCAACTTCTTCTTCCTTGACGAGCGCCGTATTCTGAGGCGCTACAAGCCTTACTTTCCGGATTGCTCATCTTAAAAAACTATTGCGGAAGGGACGCACGCTGACAGCACCGTCGGATTTGATTGACATTGTGTCTGCAGGTGGGCGTGTACACGCTGTTCCATGTCCGGTTCATCTACGAGGCCGGCCGTCCCATGCTGTACCTAACCGAGGGCTACACCTTGGCGCAGAAGCTCGGCCAGTCGTTCGACACGGGCGACGCTCAAGAAAGCTTCGCCAGAGTCCTCAAGGTAAGCTTTGAATTTGCAGGGCCCGCCAAGTGCCTATGCTGAAAAAAAAAATCCAACCAACTCCACTTCGCGAACACTGTCGAAACAGCGAAGCTTATGCCCGTCATTCATCAGGCTATATCGTACTTCTATGTTTTTGAAGCCTTCCCGTCACTCGAGCTCAGCTTCGGCCTGCCTTGCGCGAACATCGCGGTTGGCTCGGCGACGACATGCTCCTTTTCGCGTCAGCTCTCACTCACGCTCACGTCGGGCGGCTTCTTCATCGGGAGAATGAGAAATGTTCGCCATCTTGAAAGCGTGAACTCCTGAACAATGATACCCACACGCTATTTACACTCCAGTGCGCCTCACCGTCACTCCATCTTTGCGCATTTCTCGAAGGTTCACTCCTCGACATCCTCCGCCCTCGCCTCTCGCAGCTCACGCAGCCCTCCACTTCCTACCGAATCTCGCTCTCGCCACACTGCGAGGCCACGTGATCACCGCTGCCACGACCCCGGACATGAAAACCTCGACTAGGAATAGCTTTGCTGTTAAAATCCCGTATACCCTATGTGCCCTGAATTGCTTCTAAACAGACTTCGTACGAACAACCTTGATAGTTCCGTTTAAAAGTATGGTGAGCTAAGTGAAATCCTTACATTGCCTCGATTATAACGTGTTGCCTACGTAATTTCAAGCCTGAATTTTATATTTGACTCAACGCATTTATTTATGCATGTTATACTCTGCTTCTCGTGTGCGATGATTTTGCAACGATTGCGTGTGCTGGATTTGCTACTGCGAAAAAGTATTCTCGCAACAGCCACACAGACCCTAAATGATCCTTAAAGAGACTGACAAAAATATTTTCAGTGGTCGTTTCTTGTTGCGTCAAATGAAAGGCCATGCCCACAAGAACCTAGAAAGTAGAGGTATGCGTGAGTGCACCTGAAAAAGTCATTACAACATTTTTTTAAAATATAGTTTCGGCTCCTACTCTACCATGATGTGACAATACGGTATGAGCTTCTCCTCCTGTGAATGCGCAAGATATCGTGACGTTTCAACGGTCGCTCCACTCCGTGGCTGCGTTGTTGACGCAAGCGGCCATTTTTAATCTTGTGGCACCTCACGTCATCACAAGCAGCCATACTGGTGCGTGAAGTCAACAGAATTGACACTATAGCCTGACATCACGATAATGTCGACGTCAGTAGGTGCGCCATGCGAAGTTCGACTGTAATGCCAAAATAAAATATCAGCATTTACAGAGCTTCACACTCGCTCAGAGCCGACTCTGTATACAGGAGATTTGTAATGCAGAGTAGCCTGTCTTCGAAAGCTGGTGCCAGTACCCCTTTAACGTTGGTTGTCCGCTGTTACTGTACCAACTTCCAAACTGGATCCGATCATCGAGTTGTTCACCAATTTTTTCTTTCCACTTGTTGGGAGCTCTAATGCCGAAAAAGATCAGATCGGGTATAGATGGTATCGTTGCTTTCTTTCTCTCTTTATTTGCATCAGGTTTGGCTCAACCTCAGCGACGTCGACGCTCACATGGCTCTACTCAAGGACATGGACGCCGAAGTCTCGAAGGTTTTCGCGACGGGGTCCAGGAGCGAGGAGCAGTTGTCGCTACGCGATGCGGTCGCCAACATGTTCCCCGGTGTCTCGGCCGAAGATTGGGTGGCTGCTGTGAGCGCCTCGCAGCGTCAGGGAATTGTGCTCGTGCCCACGGACGACATAATAACCCGTGGCTCCAAGATTTACAAGCCAGCTACGCAGGTGACAAGAATGATCAAGCTGTCGGGGCCATTCGGTCATAATATTACAAATTAGTTCCGCGGAATCCCGCAAGTTGGCGGAAGGGTTATGCAAGGGCACAATATTCGGGCAACATTCAGCGTCCGGTGTTCTGGCGTTCAGTAGAGCGTTCGAAAGGGAAATATTCAGGTTCCACCAGTCGAGTAAATCATGGGGGGTCCCAGGGGTCCTGAACCCCCCCCCCCTCCTGTGTTCAGGCTGGGGGTGAAACACCTTGCAAGTGCCCTCCTTGAGATTTATCTTTTAAACACCTTATTTGAATTTCTTGACAGTTAAGAATAGTGCACTCTCTGTAAAACCAACTCTGATACCTGAAGCCTTTCACTGTAGAGCACGAGCTTTCAATGGCACGAGTTTCTTCTTACATGCCGCAAATGTTTGAAATGGGCTTTGAAAAGCAAATAAAGAATCCACGATCATCTGCTGTTCTTTATGGCGACAATTTGTTGGAAGTCATTAACAATGAAGCATAAATGCAATTTCTCGACTATGATTGTGTTACTTCAAGAAAATCAGCGGTGGACATAAAAATGATTTACAAGAAAGATTTAGGGGTAAATCGTGGGGGGCTATTTATAACAGGTATACACGATGGGGGAACGGAGCTTAATGAAAACTGTACCTTTAAGTGTCATCACAAGAAAGTACTAGCATTTTTATTTCGTGGTTTAAAACAAATGGCATAGCTGGAAATATTCCAAAGCCTACCTATAAGTTACGCTTAGGAACTAACCTTGTCATGCAACGTACACTGTCATTATTGGCTGCTTATGCTCGTTTCTTTTTTTTTTTAAATTTTATTCGAGAGCATGCTTTTAATTCTTATATATTTAAACATAAAGCGTATTTGTAAAAACAGAATGGCCATCATTGCGAGATGTGTGTTCTCCCTTTTAATTTTTGTAGATTTACGCCACTGGTGTCCAATCGCTGATTTTTTGCCCTCGCGTTGCCAAACTGGCTGAAGTGGATGCTTGGGCAGACGGCACTTTGGTCCTGCTCGTTTCTTCGCCTGGTCCGTCTTCTTTTTGTGCGGCATTTCGTGATGTCTCGATAAGATGGTTGAACTAGTTGGCGCGACGTTCTTGAAATTAAAACAGTGCAAAATGATAGGGGATCAGTGAAAGAAGGGCACGGACAACAGAGCTTACTCACAGCAAGGTTTATTCGTCACAACCGCGCAATATATACCTGCGCAGTCTACAAGAAAACAAAAGAAGCGTAATCATCATTCTACTAATTCCCAGTATCCTCTTTAACTCGATTGGCAGCGCGACCATCCATTGGAAGGCGTTGGTCCCGTGGACAATCTACAGGCCAGGATGAATTTTTCGCCAACTAAGAAGCTCCCTTTCTAGGAAATCAGTGTGGATTTCCTTGTTGCTTTTTGCTTCAAACGGGTGGCTGGCGATTTTCTCTTGCATGGATATACTAACATAAATTAAGAACTACAAATAGCTTCCCAATTGCTTACCTTCATTATCTGTTGGCTTCATGTGGTTGTTCCTAACAAACTCGGGCCCCTGCCGATCCTCGGTCTGTTCCCCTTCCATAGTTCGTTGGAGTAATCCATCTTCATGATTTGACACGCAGATGAAAAGCTAGTTTCGCCGCAAGGGCGAAGAAATGAATACGATAGCAAAAACACAGCAGCTGCAGCAAGCGAAGTGACCTTCGTGCAATCAACGCAAAATTTGCGATGACAGCACAACATGTACGAAGCTATGAGCCATTTGTTGTATCCCTCCTGAAGAGATAAGCGCGGGAGCACAGGTGACCACGCCCTGCCGGCCAAAGTACAGTGCCGGAAACGCGCGGCCCGACTAGGGCGAAAGAGGGACGGGCCGACGCCCTTTAAAGGGGTCATGAAGCACCCCTTGGGCTTGTTGAAAAAACACATCCTGCGGAAAGCTGACATGGCTATGAACTGCTCTGCCAAATATTACAGTCGTGCGCGCCGCGTAAAGGCCACAAGCGGAGCGCGAAGTTGCCGTTTCCTCAGGCGCCCTCTTTTCAAACAGAGGCCGGTTCTCACTCTCGTCGGTGGGCCGGGCGTCTGCACGTTGACGTCGCGGATCTGCCAGTTTACGTCGCAAGAGAGAGACATAGCATGCTTATTGGCCGATAGCCGACGTAAATCGGGAGCGGCCTTCGGATCAGATGCGCTTGTTGCCGCGGGGTGCCGCCACTTGCCGGCGCCGCACTCGCGCACGCGAATCACAGCGGGAGAGCGATCGCATTTCATGACGCGCATGACGTAACTTCTTTCCCCCGTGCCATCTTTCCCTGTCTAGCTTCCAGTGCGCTCGTCGGCACGAGAAAAGAGAGAAAGCGCTGGGAGCGTGCGCCAAACCCCCGTAACTCCGTTGATTCTTGACGGATTCGAGAAATTTTTTGCGGTAATCGATTCGGGAGGCAGTAAACTCCGATACTGAGGTCATTAGATCATTACTTGAAAAAGTGGTCCATGACCCGTTTAAAGCGCGCCCATGGGCTGTTTGCGCCAACTCTCGTGTCATAGTGCACAAGCCTAGGTCTGCCATGATAAAGAACCCCAGAGATCTGCGTACCAACAACGTTACAAAGCGTGTATAAATAGCTCGCCGTTGGAATGCTGGAGCATGTATTCATTCGTGGACGAGTCGCTTAACAGGTCGCGCCGCAGAGCGAGGGTTCGCAGGTTTGTATCTGCAGTCGCTCGCTTCGGAGCAGAGTGTCGGAACGGAACGAAAACCGAAAACTAAAAACGAAAAAAAAAACGATATTTTTGACCGGAACGAAAACGTAACGGAAACTTTATCGATTATTTCGTTCCGGAGTGAAACCGAAATTTTTTCAATCGTTTTTCGGTTCACGAGAAAACTTCGCAATCCGAAGAACACCCCGCGTGTGTGCATTTAAGCGGAACAGCACGCGGCGCCGACGGTTGTCCATATAATTAACACCGCAATAGCAGGCATGCGGCCTCTTCCACTGATACCACGGACAGCTGGACGTTAAGCGACCAATCCGTACCGCCTTCTAGCGTCACCGATGTTCCGTTAATCCTGCAAAAAAGGACAAGCGAAACACCAGCCGACTTTATGCTGGTGCTTCGGTGCACTCATCTTTGTACACAGTGAGTTATGGCTTTGTGGACTGCACACTAGTGAGTTATGGCTGTAAAGAAAGGGAATAGATCGGGATGCCCGTTTTTGTTAGGCGCAACCTTACAAAGCCAACAGATAGCGAAGACGATGGTATGTAAATTTAATTGAAGTGTAGTAAATAGGGAATCAAGCAAGTCTAAAAATCACGAAATAAATGGGGGGACCCTTAAGCTTCGCCTTTCAGAGTTGAACGCGATAACGATATCCGCGCGCGCGCGCACGCACGCACACACACAGACAAGGTGTGGACGCCCTCCGGCTCACATCTATGTTTGCATCTACCTCGAATTTCGCTCACGGACAACGCTGCTGTTTCGCTTGCAGCCAAAGACACCGCCTCCAACGCCGCCGACACTGGCACCGGGATTTCTGCGAAACGAACTCTTTAACGCTATCGCGTTAAAACCAACTTGGCGCCGGTGAGTGCGGTGCACCACTAGTCGGGCTACGGTGGCGGTCGTTCCACTGTCCACTCTCCCCAAAAAACAGCATAGGGGACGTGATGTGTTGTATGTCATGAAAGTGTAGCAATTAAGATAATAAGCGTAATGAAAGTGGACGAGAACCAGCATGCCACCAGTGTGTGTCGTCCTCGGAGTTTACCCGCCGCGTTGGTGTAGGGCTTATGCTGTTTGACTGCTGACCCGAATGTCACGGGATCGAATCCCGACCGCGGCCGTGTTTCGATGGAGACGAAATGATACAGGCCTGTGTACTTAAAAATAGGTGCGCGTTAAAGAACCTCAGGTGGTCGAAATTTTCGGAGCCCTCCACTACGGCGTCTCCCATAATCGTGTCGCGGTTTTGGGACGGAAAACCCTAAGAATTATTCAATCGGGATTTCAACGCACACACACCCGATGCAGTTTGTGGTTAAGCACGGCCTGCGGAATGCCACTTTCTACCTGGCGACCAACTTGGAGGCCGACGTGCTGTACGTGCTCTCCACTCACAAGAAGATCGTCAAGAGCGACGTCAGCAAGGGCCTCTACTGCCTCGCCTTCACGCACAAGTGCCTGGCGCTCACCTGGGCCTACCTGGCAGCAAGGCTTCTTGCACCGATCGGCAGCACGGGCGTGATTTTCAACATACTGAAGTTCATGAACGAAATCGTCCAGGAGAAGGACGAAGTGTTCAGATGGATGAAGGTACGCAGCTGAACGCGCGTTGCCCCTTGCTAGACTAGAGGGGCGTTTCACTGCCGATACGTCCAACGGTTTATCTGTCTGCCAGGTTTTCACATAGGTTTACTGATATATTAACGCGAAATTGTTATATTCCGGGCTTCACCAATAATTCCCCGTCGTCATTTCCGTCACGGAAATGGCATCCGTAAGGAGTACGCTAGTTTACTGCCATGTACTCAAGATCTCTTAGTCGCCTACTGTTCCCACTTCGCTTCGACTTGTAGCATTGTTCTTCGTTCGTATACAGTGGTTACGGTGATCGTCTGCTGACCCGGAAGTCGCGGGTTCGATCCCGGCCGCGGCTATCGCGTTTTGATGGAGGCATAATGCTAGTGGCCTATGCACTTTGAGCGGTGTCAGTTCGCGATAAAGAACACCAGATGGTCGAAATTTCCGAGGCCTCCACTACGGTGTGCCTCATAATCATATCGTGGTTTTAGCACGTAAAACCCTACATAATAACAAAATTTTAGCTTATATAAAGAACGCCATACACCGGTTTGGAAAGTGGGCAGACAAGAGGCCGAGGAATGCACGTCAAGTCATGCGCATTTAAGCGTTGTGTGAAAGATAGAGACGGAAAGGAGCTTCCCCCTATTCTGATTCCAAATGAGTGCTTCCGACGTGCTGCCAGCGTAGTACAGCAAAGTTCTTGCCAATCTGTAGACACCGAATTAGCACGTGCTTTTGTAAGCTTTTGTACCGCTTGGGTGACCGACACCAGTGGTAAAACTGCGGAAGCTTGGGTGAAGTTGACCTTCAAGACAACCCACGTGCGGTTTCATGGTTCAAAAACACACTTTGGCAACGTCCTTAGCACGATGCACTTTACGATAAAGTAAATTAGGTTTGTATGATACTTCGCAACCCGGACGCGAAGTTTCAGAAGCTCCACCTCATCTCGGCAATTCACACAGCAAGTTGGGTGAGTTGGAATGCACATGAGAGGGGCGAAGACTGGCTCGTGATGGCGCTCGTGTCTCCAGTCTTTGAGCCTCGCGTGTGCCGCGCTGCACGTTTACTCATCCAGGGGAGTAACACCACCAGAGAGGTCGGGACCACACATAGGTACCAGTGCTCATGTGGTGCGTTGGAGACATGTCTTTTTAGGCGAAGGCCTTAGATGTCTCACCAAACACGAGAACTGACCATCGGCGGCGTCTCGCGTCGGTGGCGTCAACACGAGTGATGCAAAAAATAATCGCGTGATGATGCCACCACATGACGTTTGCACACGTCACAGGTCACCAAAACTAGTGACGTCACTATGAAGTCGTGACGTTGACTGATGAAATCATCGTGTGAAACCCCGGCTTGGTCAAAGGTGGGCCGATCACGGAGGCAGTGCAAAACCACGTTAGGTGCAGAAAGCTTTTGGAGGGGGGGCGTCGCAGAATCAAAACATCGACTGAGAAAAAGAAGATGGGTTTCGCCTTCCAGTCGTCTTAGACGAATGCATAAGGGACCCTGTGGTTTTCTTTTTTTTTTGCGGGAGAACGCGGGGAGTCAGTCTCTCGATAGACGTAATGGAGGTCACCTATTCTTGCTCCAGAACACGACCGCCGTCAAGGCCAGGGAATTGGTGTCCAAGACGTCTCTGGACGTGATCGCGGGCGAAGGTTTCAACATTTCGCGCGTCGACTACTCGGGCCCGGAGCCGCCGCTGGACGAGGCCGACCCTTTTCTGAAGAACCTGGTGGTGGCCCTGAGGCACCATCACGCCGTGATGGCCGCCAACCCTCCCTCGCGGCTAGAGGTGCTCATCTCGGACCTCGAGTTCAGTAGCAGCCTCACCTACGTGCCCGAAAAGAAGGCCATCCTTGTGCCCACCCTCTACCAGGTCTGTCTCACCCACGGTATTCATCACCATTAAAAGCGGGGCCATGACAGCCAATTTTCTATCAAAATCTGTTATGCGGGTTAATAAATGTGCGTTCACAAACAACCTGGCGAAATTTTAGCGCATTTGGTCGAGAACTTAAGTTTGAATAGAAATTTTTTTATAAACACGCGAGCGCCGTGAGATCCGGGCAACATTGACGCACTCGCAAGCCGTGGGGTAACAAACCCCTTGCTTTGCGAGCGTCTGCATTCCGGCGAACGACCTTGTTCCGAGGTCAGGTGCGCGTTCAATCAAGCTGTTTAAGCTTTCTTCAGCTTCGCATTGAAAGTGAACGATTTACAGTGGCTGAAACTTTCGCAGAAGACGACGGCTTCGCTACATGCAGCACATGATCTCACACATGCCATGGCGATATGGCGATCCCCGGCCGTGAGCGGGGTTTATAGCCGGCGTTTGGGCTTATTTTATACTGCAATATTCTTTTACGTGCATATGCACAAGTACAGTAAGTCCTTTACATCTATTTTTTTGTTGAAAACCACACATTTTTGGATGACCATGGCACGGCTCCTTTAATGACATAAAAGAGCACGAAAATTCATAATTTGTGGGGCTTTAAAGAAACACTGTATTAGTGCTTTTGAACGAAGAAACAGCGCTAGAACAAGGACGAAGACGAGAGGAGACAAACAAACGAGTCAGCGCCGTGTTTGCCTCCTCTCATCTTCGTCCTTGTCCTAGCGCTGTTTCTTCGTTCAAAAAGCAGTATGTACCAACCAGCCCATTTCAAGACGTTAACACTGTATTAGTATTCCATTCCCTTTCACAATGCCAAAAAGCACCTCTCTGACGGAAAGACGCTTGGCAAGCCGGAAAAAGACGCGAGAAGGAAAGGAAAATGGTGACGTTGCCTTGAGGCTTTGCACACTAAATCGTCCTGACGTGAAGGGCCTTAGACGCGTCAGCTAATGCCTACACTCTAAGAAAAAAAGAGTCCTTCGACTCTTTTCGGTCAGTCTTTGCTTGCTACACATATGAATATCTTTAAAGAGACACGTCAACCCTCTTTGGAGATCATTATCTTCTCGTTGGAGAGTCGTCGGACCCAAGAGAGGATTAACGAGTCTCTTTAAAGGGAGTCATATTCGTGCCGAGTCAGGATTCACCGCAAAGAGTTATTATACACTCTTTTTTAGTGTGGCGGCTCCTCGGCAGTAAATTGGCTACCTTGTTTTCTAAAGGAGCCAAATACTGAAGCTTTAAAACTGCCAAATACTGAGCAGCTTTACTTGCAAATACTAAAAATAATATCTGGGGTTTAACATCCCAAAACCACGATATGATTATGAGGGACGGCGTAGTGGAGGGCTCCGGAAATTTCGACCACCTGGGGTTGTTTAACGTGCACCTAAATCTAAGTACACGGGCCTGAAGCATTTTCGCCTCCATCGAAAATGCAGCCGCCGCGGCCGGGATTCGATCCCGCGACCTTCGGGTCAGCAGTCGAGTGCCATAGCCACTAGACCACCGTGGCGGGGCTGAACATGGTAAATTATGGGAATTGATATGCTTACTTGCATATCAGTTCCCGCCGCCCAAAAACAACGGAGCATGTAGTTTGAAATCCGTGACACTGCCCCCCCCCCATCCAAAATATCTCTCTCCTCCCCATTGACTCTGCAGTCTGACGTCACTAGCGTGACGTCAGACTGCAGAGTTAACTTTGGTGACTTCACGCACAAGTATAACAAGATATGATGGCTATGTATGACTCCCCCCCCCCCTCCCCTCCACTGGGGCCGCTACGACAAGAAAGCAGCTCAAAGACGAGATATTAGTGAGTAATAGCTAAGCGGCTCAGCGGACCAGCGGTCCCAGCGGAAGAGCGGAGAGATCAGCGGAGCGCGAGAAGAAAGGAAGAGTAATAGCTAAGCGGCCTAGCGTCGCCCCGCTCGTTGAACTTAGAACGCACCTCGCGTTCCGCTGTGGAGTCAGTTGAGCGTAGCGTGAAGGTGCGTCCACTAGGTTTCGCCGTTGTTTTGCAGCCAAGCTGACCGCGTCTCGACAAGACGCGCTTGCGAAAAACGCGAAATGTATGCAGTTCTCTGCACGTCTGTGAACACGCGATCAAATGTAACCTATACTTTCTCAAGTTTCTTGTGTCTTCTTGTCTCCAATTTCGAAATAAAAGATCAACACGAGCTTTAGGTCATCTCCACTTTAGGTCATCTCCAAATGCCCTCGTCTTCAGACGTCTTCTTATGTTGAAAATCAGCGCCGGGACTTTTTCGCCTGGAGCAGAGCGAGCGCTATGTTGGCGGGTATCGCCGACAACATGCCGCTGCCGCTTGTGTGGGGGGTAGCCCTCTTGTCTCGCGAAAACGCTGGTCCGCTGGCCACGCTCCGTTGAGCAGAGGATACCAGCGGCTGAGCGGTCCGCTCCGTAAAAACGCTGATGGCCACAGCGTGCCGCGCATGCGCAGTTGGCATCTCCGCTCGTCCGCTGGGCCCGCTGGCCCGCTGAGGCGCTTAGCTATTACTCTCTATTATGGGGAGGGGGGGGGGCAGTTTCACGGATTTCGAACTACATGTTCAAACTACATGTTTCAAACTAAATAGCGTGGCGCTGCAAATGACGTCATTGGGAGCGCCACGGCAAAATCGACTTTAATATCAAAATAAAAGCTCGTCAGCACTTCCTGGGCTTCGCAGGTGCTCAGAGCCGTCTCTGTAAATAGGAGGTTTGTATAGCGTCAATAAAGTCAGCTTCGAAAATTGGTGTGAGTACCCTTTTAACCTGCTTGCGTCTGTGCCGTGCACGCGTCGCACGAACGTCTTCTGTGCAGAACAATCCGTACCTGTACCCTTTCCGGGTTCCAGACTTCTTCAACTACGGCACGCTGGCGGTGCTCATCGCTCGTGTGCTAATCGCGGACGTCGTCGGCACTGGCGCTGGTAACGCTCACCAGGATAGCTGGGACAACGTGACGCGGTCCAACCTCGCCGAAGTCATGAGCTGCCTAGAGGAGCGCCGGGCCAGCCTGGGCTTCGGGAACCTCAGCTCCGTCAGTGGCGCGCGACAGAAGGCGCTCATTCTCACGCTCACGATGAGCGTCCGGCTCGCCTATTACGCCCTCATGAAGACTTTCCGTTTGAAGGTATGAACGCCCACGCGAATTAGAGTGGCAGAATGTGGCTTGGATGGTGTGACCATAGGTGGTTAGACAGTTAAAACGACCATCAGTCCACACGCATGCTGCTCTTTTAAGGCGAAAGTCCTGTATGTCTTATGGAGTCAAGAAATTTCGAAATTTCACGAGGCGTGACGAAACATCGCGAGACGACGGCGTTAACGCGAGTGATGAAAAAAAAAGCTAAGCAATGAATGTCGGTCAAAAGTCACGTGATACTCAAGTGCATGTATGTGGGCCGACAGCGCACCGAAAGTCCCATGACATCAATGTAATATGACGTCATCAATGCAGTTACTCTGTGATGTCAGCATGACGTTACAGACCGCCGTCACAGTTACCTATAGACCAGATTTTTTTACTCTCGCGCCCACGTTTAGAGCAAGCATACATAATCTTGACCCCAGGCGTCATGTGTCGGAGAGGCCAGCGTAGGGGCTGCGGGATAGTTACGTCACAGCTGATGGCGAACGAACATTATTGGCCATCACGTCATAAGAACAGGCTGGATGGAAGCGTAGTCGTCCGTTCCATGTAATCAGCAGACCCCAGAAAAGATGGCTGCTCCCAGCAAGAGATAAAAATTCTGGTCTATACGTCGCGCCACTTTACGATTCTATTGCCAGCATCGTTACTGGCAGAGCCAGGGTCTACAGCGACGTGCTACCCAACCATTGACGTGATGCGTGACGTTTTACTCAGGTCACCTGACATTTTCTGTTCACTTGCATGGACGGGCCCGTTCGAAGAAATGCGAACAATCGCCCCAGATTCGCATATGCTAATCGGTGTAATGGTAATAAACAGCTCACCTTTACGCACACAGCAGACAAAGACGATGTCTGTACCCGCTCGCTTTACAGGCTGGAACGGCCAAGGTGTTCAACGACTACTGGCCAGCCGCGGAGGAAGTGTTCTTCGCTCGCTTTTGCCTGCTCTGGTGCAGCGCCAGCAACGACGCGAACCCACTGACGCCTCGCGAGCAGTGCATGCTGCCGCTGTACAACATGGAGGAGTTCGTCGAACACTACAGCTGCAAGAGTCGCGCCAACTTCAGCACGGCTGCCTTCTGCAAAGTGTAGCGTGGCGCCCCGTATTTCGTGCCAGACTTGACGCCACTCGCGATACACTATGTACTATACACTATAGCACATATGGCTACATCATTATACGTCATATACCGAAGTAACATTGTAACGTGTATAATATAGCTCTTGAGGAAAGTCCGGCACTTCTAGTTCATCTCACATTTGCAACACCAAACACACAACACAATGCTGTATGACTGAGAACAATAACTCATTTGTTGACAAGTGTCGAGCGCATTACTTTTGATTGTTTCGATTATTTTTTATAAACATTTCAGCCAAATATTAAGGTATTTGCACGAATATTGGTCGACCCATTTTATCTAAATTTGAAATCCAAAGTTGGGGGGTTGACTTACAGTCGAAACCAAAACTAATACCGCCAGTTACGGCGGGACGAACGAGGCATGGTTGCGACACTGTCGACGTTCCGGCTCTACCTGTAACATATACCGTATTTTCTCGCGTATTACCCGCACCCTCAGCAAGAATTCGCAAATTTTTTTTTCCGAATAATCATCACCGCGTTCTTCCGCGAAGCTACCTTCTCTGCGTAGCTGTGAAGCACTGCCGTGAAACCGCCTTTGCAGACCGCAATTCGCGTTTTTGTCTTCGATTTTTACAAAACGCAAGTTGGTGATAGATTCTTAAAATATTACAGCGCTACTTTTTCGTGGACAGAAGAAGTACGTGGCAGTACGGGCGCTGACTCCAACTATGGAGTCAACGCCTGTCCCTTCATAGTTGGAGTCAGTTCTTTCTCTTTTGTTTTGCCGTGTAATTTGGGGGAGGGGGGAGGAGGATGAGGGGCCTGACCTACACTCGAGTCAACTTACAACCATGTAAATACGGTACTTGCTACTAATGTCGCCGGTTCAGACGGACGTCATTGCATGTTCAGAAGCTAGAACGTTTTCCTGAAATTATATTTCTAGAATGCATGATTCGTAAAATGCTAAAATGGCTCTCCGTGCATTCGTGAACCAACGCGCGCTTTTCGTTAAGAAAATACGCCACTTTAACCATGTTATTACGCATGACGTCACTATTACCGCATTGGTCCGAACTGAAACGATCTCGTCAGGTTGAGACACTTTATCCGTTTCTCTTTCTGCTTGTTCTTTATTGAGCTGTTCCCTAAACTCTGTGAAGAAGAATGTGTGCACATGTGGTCGTGTTTATATAGACGAAAGAGGCGACGATACAATGATGTCCCGTGTTTAAAAATGTTCAGCGCACGGCATTATATTGCCACGCCCGCTTCTTTTATTTTGATGTGTTCGAGTTTGACCAGCAAGGACGGTTATCAACGCTCGACGCTGGCCGCGAAGCAGTGTTCGAGAAGCTTCACGATTTTAGTGGATCGTTTTGTTAAGATTGCGCGCCGCACGCGAATGTTCCAGCTTTGTCGAGAGATAACACCGCCACCAGCGATATTGCTGGAAAGTTCCATAGCGCCTGTATAAAAGCCGACGCGCTTGACCGCTTGTCAGTGGATCGACGGACGACGCCCTGTTCGCCGCTATCATTGTACAGCGTGTATTGCTGTAGTTCTAGTTCTCAGTTTCTCGGCCACAAGTTCGGCCAAATAAACAGTTTCATCTCGGACGTGCTGACTGTTGTCTTCGTCGACGTCACGACCACGTGACAATATTTAGGACCAGCGGATTTCACCAGGCTAACCTAAACACGTAATCTCTCTCTTAGCATTTTGTTTCTTTTTAAATTTTGTGTAGAGCCAGTACATAGCAGCAGAAACGCTTAATACTGCACTTTGTATTCCTTGCGTTTCTGCACGCGCAGAAGAACGTATCGCCTGTGTTATGCTCGGTATTGTGTAACCTGGACCGGAGTGTTCTATTTAAGATAATGCGTGGAAAATGGTTTGTCTTGTGTTGGACAAGTAAACGCTGTGTAGGGAAGACAGAGCAGCGCTCCGGCATGTTGCGGGTGCATGCTCGGGTAGGAAAAGAGGAAGAAGAACCAGAATAGAACAGCCACATTAATTTCATTATTCCAATTTCTAGTTAGGATGAGATGTCTGGGCTGAATGTACAAATAATTATTCTACTCGTTCTTTTTTATGTTTGCTTGTCTTTTGTGTTGACTCTGTAGTTATAACTTTAAATCTTCATATCTACAATTCTTGGCTGATCCCCCAGAGTGGGTATGAGCCATGTGTAGAGGCACATCATCATCATCATCATCATCATCACCATCATCACCACCACCATCATCAACAGCAAGCCCAGCGTCTTTTTTCCGTTCCCATTACAGCTCACACCACAAGTTAGAACTGTTAGTCGCTGTGGGAATCGAGCGCGCCCTCCCCTTTGGCGCCTCGTTCCCCAGCTAGCGCGTGTGTTGGCCCCACGCGGCTCGAGCGCCGGGAACCGCCGGAGGCACTCTAGCAGCGCCAGGCCTCTTTGTCTGGTGCGAGCCATGCGTCAGCTTCCCGGCGCGCGGGCACGCGTCCGGGCATGCCTCGACATGCTCACATGCTCACGCCACCAAGCTAGCTTACGTCACTGCGCAACGCCTGTCTTCATTGGCCGCCAGTGACAACCCCCTTCCCTTTTGAGCTCACTTCTGTCTGGCGCGGGCTTGCCCGCGGGAGATGCACTCAGGCCGGCACGAGAGGTTGACGCGCTGCTCTGGCAGGCGGCTTCTCGCACTGATCTCCACTAGGAGGAGCTGGATGGCGCATCGAGCACGCGGGCGTGAAGCCACCGGAAGCCGCCGTTTTTGTCCCGGAAGAGAGCTTTTCTCTTCTTTTTTAAAGAAATACGTGCCTGTAGCGCAGTAAACTGTACGAATCGACCGGAAAATTCGTCAGGGAAGACATTTCACGCGTAAGTACCTCAAAGTTGCATTACTTTTTACGCTTTTTGTACGTTGCAGCACTCCGCCGTATTCGGACGGTGTCGGCACGGCGTCTGTCATCTTTCGTGTAGCGTTTGTCGGCGTCTAAAGTGAGGCGTAATCGCAGAGTTTGAAAAAATAAAAAATAAAAACGATCATAACAACAGCTGCAACCCGAGAATATTTGAATTGGGCGACTCAGACGGACAGAAGACGCCAGCTTCCGGGACAAACAGGGGACCTTCCGGTGGCTTCACAAGCGCCCGCCTCGAAGAGCGGGGATGCGCCGTCCAGCCTTTTTAATGGAGGTCAGTGGCTTCTCGTCCGTGCGCTCGACTGCTGCCCTTTGTGTGGTAGCCTTAGCGCCGTTGGCAAGCGTACTCGATCGGTCTTGCGGAGCAGGGGCGTAGCCAAGGGGGAGGTTGGGGGGGTTCAAACCCCCCCCCCCCAAAATTTTTCAGTTTTGCTTGCGTATATATGCACGCACACATACAAACGCACGCACGAACATACATAAAGTATGGTTGAACCCCCCCCCCCCCCCCCGAAAAAAATTTCTGGCTACGCCCCTGTTGCGGAGTTCCCTTTTACGTCCTGCAAGCCCGTGACTGTCGTACTGTGCTGCATCTTGGGTTAACAAACCCGTGTTGTTTGTTGACATCCTGTCTCCAGTGCCTTTTCAGCGCCGTGCCGGAGTCGACGAACCCGGCCGTAGCGTCTTTGTTCGCTGCGACAGTGGAGAACGTCGCGTCCCTTGCCGGTTGCCTCGTAGGGTAAGCTTTGTGCTAAACCTATCTCCACATAACTGGCGCCCAACTTCGTTTCGGCATGGCATCAGAGCAGTCCCCCTCGAGGCGCTCGTTCCTGCTCGATCCCCTGGCGACGGACTTGATCTCGTTCAATGCGGACGACGCCGGCAGCACGAGGTAAGCTCGCCTTAGCGGCCCTCGGCTTTCGGCCACCGGGAGAGATCCCGTCTTTGGGGCCTCCTTTGGTGATGGCCGCTCGAATGTGGACTACAGTCCTAGCCTAGCCAGTTTCGGGTTTGCTCAGCTGGTCGAGACACACGCGGAGCACGTGCTTTCGGGCCCCTCCAATGCGTCGTCTCCGCTCGCTGGCCTTCATTTGTTAGCAGCGCAGCTGAGTGACCAAACCGCCGCACCGGAGCGTCCCTTCCTAGGCCACATGGTGCTGGCATTCACACGCTCGCTGGCCCATCGTTGTCACGAGCGTAAAAGGGTTGACAGTGTCGTCCGCGAGCCAGCTCGCATAGGCAACACTGTCGTCCGCGTTTTCCGACGATCATTTTCCTCATGCGCGCCTTGGCGACGCCTTCGGCAAATGTGAGCCACCGTGCTCCGTTGTCGATTCGTTTGCCTGTCGCATGAGGCATCATGCATCCGTCGGTGCGGAAACCCTAGTCTTCGCTGTGCCGTTTATTGACCCCTTGGGCCTGGCGTGCATGGCGGAGAACAGGCGCACGACCCTACAACGGCGGCGCCTGCCTCGGAGCCGCTGTACACAACTGCGGCACGGCTCCAGGCAAAACATTGCCTTCCATCTCGTGAGCAGCACCGCTGTTTCGTGCGGCGCTTCGCGGTTGGTTGTGCGTTGGGAGAATCGCGCGCGCCGACAGCGCTTTGTGCATCTCCCTGGTCTTTCGCTGCCCGTGATTCTCGGTCGCGTCTTTCTCGCGCGCACGGGTATCGTGAATGACTTCCCAAGCGGTGGCTACGGGGTCGTCCCTTTCGGCGCCCTACAACCGCTTGCAACCCTCGTAGTGGCTACAGCTGCCTTTTAAGTTCGGGACGCCACACGAGATTTCGCTCGCCGGAAGCTTGTCTGCTATGTCAAGGGAGTGCCATTGGTGGAGGAAACAGACCCCATGGCGCTCGTCTGGCTTAAGCGCCTGCGCGAGCCCTCGGGCCGCCTCGCGCGCTGGGCATTGACTTTGCAGCAATACAACTTCGTTGTGTGCTACCGGAAAGGGAGTTCAAACGTCGTGGCTCACGCCTTGCCGCGTGCCCCCGTTTCGGTGTGACACTTGTGTTCGCCACTCCCGAGAGCAATCGCATCGAGTAGACTCCGGGGCCTCTGGCTCCAATGGGTCGAAAGGAGCGAACCCCGACGGCGAATTGACTTTTGAGTCGATCGCCTCGGCTGAGCCCGTCACTTCAGCCGGTATCCTGTTAAGCAGAGAAGAGACACCAAAGGCACAGCAGTGCGATCCGTTTTGGGCTCCAAGAGCCGTGCTCCCAAGGAGCGGGCGCGTATGGGGAACCTGCGCTGGAGTTTCCGCGGACAGGCTGCGCCGCCCTGCCGGGCACGGCCGGAAACACTCGGGCATACAAACAAATACGACTGGCTGCTAACGTGAACCATGCCGCCGTGCGCGATCATCAAACGAGGAAAAAGAAGCGTCGAGACCGACGGTATTGTTGTATCCACAAACGCCACAATCAAAAATGTCTTTAATAACTGAAAAAAAAATAGCCCATAGCATAGTTGACTCCATTTGGCCTTGCTTTCCACCGATGCACAGAGGTTGGCGCTCTGGAAAACATCACAAATCTTTTATTTGAAACTGGCCTTGAAAAAGTCAAAGAAAGCACATGACAGCTTAGGTTGCGTAAGCATCGCGCCGTACATTAAACATACCGTATTTACTCGATTGTAACATGACCACGATTGTAACGCCAGGTGTGACATTTCATTACGTCCAGGAAGAAAAAATAGAATTTCGGTATTCGATTGTAACGCGAGGGTCGACTTTAGGTTGCAAAAATCTAGAAAAAGAACTCGCGTTACATTTGAGTAAAACGGTATTATACGTCACTGTCACGTGCACAGCTCTACACCGGTTACAAGTCCATGACCGCTAGAAAAACCGTTGTCTACGCATGCTCCATTGCTGACCACACACTGCATGTCAAACTCGGAACCACCACGAAGTCAATTAGCACTAGGTTCCTCAAAGGCATTTTTTTAAGTATCAGGCTTAGACGACGCCCGATCGCAAGTTTGCAAACGGTCTGCAGTCGATGGCGAGTCGACGTCGTTAAAGCACGAGACCTGCGACATGTTTGTATTTCCGCTAACACCACTGATCTCTACTTTACACCGGCCTTTTTACATTTATTTCGCGCTTCACCGTCAACTTCAAAAACGTTGTTTGTAAAGACTGCGATACGAACATTTAGTGGGCACATGAAAGCCGTTAAAAATTTGTAACGGCTTGCATGTGCCCAGTTAATGCTCGTATCGCAGTCTTTACACCGTAAAGCAAAGCGTGCAGCGAAACAGCTTCTGTAATATAGTACGAGAGCTGTAACTACAGATTACGTAATTGTGTGATATGCTCGCTCAAAACAGCTGTCACTCACTGAGCCGAATGTTCTCAGTGCTGCCTGAGGCACTAATTTTATTTCAAGCGGGCGCACAACGAGCACACTGCATACACCGTCAAGCTTGCTAGCGCTATTTGAACACACTTACCGGTATGTTTACGTCGTGCGGTGCTTGGCACTTCGCCGAAAGGTCACAAGCGCTGTCTCTTCCAAAAACAGCTTCTTCCACGTCATAGACATACTTCTCATTGCCAATGACAGCTTCCGTCCTTTCGACAGCACACTCTCGCGAAGGTACCCGTCCGCACACATCAGCGGAGAATAAACGGTGGCATCGCTGCTCGCCCGCTGCGCTACAGTGTAGCGAAGTGTCCCGATCTTCGCTAGTCTGGCGCGTTCTAAAGTACCTACAAAACGACGCACATCGAGCAAAAGCCGCGGTAGTGTCGAATGCCGTTCAGCGTGCGTTTGAACTGGTTTGAACGTGCCACGAGGTATGTGAGGGCACGTTGAAACGTGCCGTCGTACGCCTCGCGGCGGCTTTGTATTACTGGTTGTTTCTCAACTAGCTCGCCAGGACGGCGCAGCTTGTACATTTTAGGCGCGCCACCTGGGCAGCGCTGGCTACCCATTGACAGTCTGGTATTGCTGTCGGCGCCGTGTGCCGTTTACGCAGTCTGGTATTGCTGGAGGCACGTTGGATTCGCATCTGTTCGTCGCCGGCGGAGTTCTCCTGCGCTCCACATCCCACCAGAGGAAGCTCCCCAGGAGTCTTGTAAGATGGGGGTACCCCGCAGTCTAAGGAAAGTCACCCTCGGCTATTTCCACGACTCGCGGTTGGCCGGACATGCGAGTGGCCGTAAGACTTTCCAAAAGTTGTTCCGCTCTGCTACCTGGCCAGGCATAAACGTAACGCTCTTCACTGCACGTGTGGCAATGCGTGAAGTCTCGTGCGGGCAAGCCCCCGGGCTCATGCAGCTGCCCCCAAATCCTTTCGTTGCCCGCAGCAGCGACTTGGGAGAGGGGGAGGCGGTCACTGAACCGCAGGAAAGCCGTGAGAAGGCTGGCTCCAAGCCACGCCACCGGTACAACCTGCGGAAACGCACCTAAGCAACCTTTCTCCCAATGACAGGTAGCTGGACTTTATTCCATACCATGACAGTGAATGGAGAATAACCGCTAAGGTGCGGCGGGCACATGTCCGGAAGTGGTAGAAGGCCCTCTTGGCCAAAAATACCCTCTGACGTGTCGTCCAAGCCATACCCTGGCAAGCGCACCCTTTGTTGGGCAGCACTGTCAGGCAGGCACCCCTTTTTGGCAATCTGGCTGTGCCGGGGGCACTACTGTCCACTCCTGCATCGCCCCGTCGTCTCCCTGAGCCTGGCTCTACCATGCCGCCAGCCTGTTGCTGAACTTGTGGCCTGCTGTTCTCTGGTCCTTCCTGCGGGGCCCTGGTTCCTGCCTTCTGGCCTGCAGCCACCTCCATCCTGCCTAACCCACCTGGCAGCTTGGGCAGCCGCCCTCGGCGGCTGGTCCGCCCACCCACGCTTTGGCCGATGCCCGAGCGTGGTCGCTCCGGCTTCCGTTCCTGGCTGCCTGCTGTCTCGGCTTGCCGTTCCTGTGTGGCCCCCGTCCCAGCGACTTCCGGCGGTGGGCTGCCGCACGCAACTGGCAGCCACGCCTCGTACGTTCCCGGCTGCCAACCTCTCCAGTCCGGCGAACTTCAAGCGGGCTGGCTGCCCGCCCTTGTGCAGTCTTCCCCGTTCCTCCTGGGCTGCGGACCTTCATCGGGCAGTGGGCTTTCCCTGGTGGTGGACCTTTTGGTGGAACGTTTGTGTGACCATGGCCGACCTATGGACTTGTACCTTAGGGGAAGACGACACCCCCCTGTTGGTCTTTGCCCCGTTGGCCAGCCCCTTGCGGCTGAGCTGACCTTGCCAATTGGCCTCGGACAGCCTCTTTCACAGGATGGCCTCGGTCTTTAGGAGGGGGGAATGTGGGAATCGAGCGCGCCCTCCCCTTTGGCGCCTCGTTCCCCAGCTAGCGCGTGTGTTGGCCCCGCGCGGCTCGAGCGCCGGGAACCGCCGTTAAACGGCAGACCACGGCGGCAGCGCCAGGCCTCTTTGTCTGGTGCGAGCCATGCGTCAGCTTCCCGGCGCGCGGGCACGCGTCCGGGCATGCCTCGACATGCTCACGCCACCAAGCTAGTTTACGTCACTGCGCAACGCCTGTCTTCATTGCCGCCAGTGACAACCCCCTTCCCCCTTGAGCTCGCTTCTGTCTGGCGCGGGCTTGCCCGCGGGAGATGCTCTCAGGCTAGCACGAGAGGTTGACGCGTTGCTCTAGCAGGCGGATTCTCGTTCGTGTGCTCGACTGCTGCCCTTTGTGTGATAGTCGTAGCGCCGCTGGCAAGCGTACTCGATCGGTCTTGCGAAGTTCCCTTTTACGGCCTGCAAGCCCGTGACTGTCGTACTGTGCTGCATCTTGGGTTAATAAACCCGTGTTGTTTGTTGACATCCTGCCTCGAGTGCCTTTTCTGCGCCGTGCCGGAGTCGACGAACCCGGCCGTAGCGTCTTTGTTCGCTGCGGCAGTGGAGAACGTCGCGTCCTTTGCCGGTCGCCTCGTAGGGTAAGCTTTGTGCTAAACCTATCTCCACATCGCTTAAGGTATGATAATGACTGTGAACAAGATCATCACCTTTTTTATCACGTCCCGTGGCCAGCGACCACCAGGTATGAATGAACATGGCAATATCTCATCAGACAGTGACAAAATTTGTCAGTGCATCTTATCAGAGATTGCAGACACCACATGATAAAAGTGTTAATTGCTTGACGTATGACGATGACTATGAACACCGTGATTCTCATGTCCCCTTGACAGCTGCCACCAGTGATGCACACTGCAACATCTCATCAGTGATACTGGCCAGACTTGTCGCAGGATAGAGAAGGTTTCAAGCATGTTAGTGGCACGAGAGTGGTGCATACTGCAGACGTCATATGTTGTGGGTCCCATGAAAATGCCGAATTTGAGCCGCGTATTCGCATGCAGAGAGTACAGCACTTCTTGGTCGCGTACGGTGAAAAAGTGCGAAACCCCGAATGCGCGCCGAGGTTCCTAAGTGTTGAGTGTTTTCGGGGATAATGCACGCATGTCGTACGTGCTGAATCCAACCAAACACGAAAGTTATTGTCTGGTGATGTCTGTAATCATTGCTGAACACTTTCCTGCATGTATGTTATCTATATATTTGCAAGTCAATATAATGACTTTCAAATCTTAATAGCGCAATATAAATGTTGAACGGGCATGTCGCAGTTGCGCAGTATAATTTTCATTCAACTATACTGCATTATGAACGAGAAGTGTAATACGAAATGACTATTCTTTATAAAAGTGTGCGACACCATTGCAATTGTAGTGCATATCTTGTGTGCCACTCATGCTAGGACCGAGAATGTCTGCAGCATGTTGAAGTGAATAAAATAAATGGATAGATAAATAAACAGTTAGTCATTCCAAATGAAGAAATAGTCCCCCCGTAACCGTGGCCTGTAAAAGACAAATGTAAGAAGAGAGCACTTTCTATGAAGGCTTCGTTGAATGTCGTGGTAGTGGAAAAAAGCGCTCTCTAGGACAACGTGCAAAGCTGACCTGAACGATTGTACACATCGGGAATATTGCAACTTTGCGTTTAGTAACCTCAGCCCCCCCCCCCCCCCCCCGCCCCGCCCGAGTAGAAACGTCCAGACAGACCTTAATTAAAGTTTATTCATTCATTCATTCATTCATTCATTCATTCATTCATTCATTCATTCAATCGCGAAAATTTGATGCCAAACGCATGTTTCAGTGGTCGCGGGATGCGCCTGCCACTAGGCCGTTCCTGACGCTGACGTTACAAAGTTGAAAGACGCCGACCCGATGCCGCCCGAAAACAACTTTTCTTGGCAATGAAGGGAAAGCTATAAGAGCGAGACTTCTGCCCATGTACTCCTACGCGTAGTAGTCCGGTTTGGCACACGTATATATTACAGCACGCTATAGGCGCGCGTTTGGTACCGCCGCGGAAAGTAATGACTGCGCGCAATCAGCGCTGCATATCGACGCAAACGTCGCCTATCGCTTGAAGTACACGTGAATGGCGAAAGTGCGCGTGCAAAAACGTAAAATGGCAACGTATAAAGTGTACCGGTGTAATGTGTACTGGTGTAGTGGCAACGTACTGCTGCGTCCAGTCTGGAAGAGCTGCATGGCGAAAATGAAGGAGTATTTTTGATATCTCGCGTTGAAAATCCGGACGCAGTCGTGGAACTACATTCATTAGCGGTAGGATACGCGCGATTTGGCTCTGTAGCCTCCCCCATGTCCAGCTTTCTGGGACATCGACTACTGCGGCTATGTCGACCCCAAGGGGATGCGCTCGGCGTAACTCTATGGGGAGCGATCTTTAAAAAAATGATTACTAAGCAATGCCTCATTTTTCGCAATTTGCACTCAAGGTGCTTAACGCCGACAACGTTCGTATGCTGTACATCGCGATTAGTTTTAATCCGCCGGCAGGACTTCTTTCCCGAGACACTTTTGTGCCTCCAGTGAAAATGCATGGGGTGATTTTTTAAAAGTAAATTGTAGCGCAATGATCAATTATTCGCAATTTGCAAGTTCAACACCCGCTGCCTCTACTTCGTTTGTCCCCAAAGGACAGTTTGGTCCTTCACAAAGAAACCCTCCGGCGCTCCACGCGTGCACTCATTCCTACGCATGGATAGGACCTTCCCGGCGGCTTAACTCGCCGAGCGGAGGTTGCGCTCAGGAAGATTCGTGTGGGCGCCGCGTTGACTCCTGCCATCCGGGCTGCATGGACATCCGGTGCACAGCTTCCCCCAACGACATGCGCCTTCTGCGTTGCCCCAGCCACAGAGGCAACGATCGATCACCTGCTTGGGACCTGTCCGGGCCTTCACAAGGCTCGCACCCGCCACCTACGAGGCCTTGACTAACACTCCGGTCGACCACCTGACTTAACGCGGTGGACGCACGGGCCTTTGCATCGACCGCTCCTGGCCAGTATCCGCGAAACTGAAATCTTTCTTTTTATTTAACTTATGCCGTATGGCATGGGGCGGCAATAAAAAAACAAAAAAAAACTCTAGTGACAGATACACTAGGACAACTTTTCTAAGTGTTTGCAATTTGGTGTGATTACGCCGGGTGGATTTTTTTCCTGAAGAGTTTTTCTCATTCTATACTGAGGGAAAGCCGCCCTACAGGGGTAAAAAGATTGCCTACCGCTAAAATGACGGAAAAGTGCGTGTTGATCGAGTTGAAAGTGAGCAGGTGTGATGCAAATCGTCACTCTGACGTACAGGAAATTAGTAATAGTAATAATAATAATAACAACTCATGGAACAATTTATGTTAAACTTATGGGGCCAGATGTCAATGTGGAAGCACATGTATAGCATAGATGGTATTTCAATTTGTAGTGTTACGATAAATGATAGATCATAATTTCATATAATAGACTTGTACTGTTCATTGTTATGACGAATTATTAATGCAGGTTAATTATCTTTATTTCATTTTATGCCATATAGTGTTCAGTGGTGTCTAACGAAATGTATCTCAGATGGCAATATAGCTTTTTAACGCAAAACAATTCTTAGCGAACCTCGGCGACCTTGAGCGTATCTATCTATCTATCTATCTATCTATCTATCTATCAAACCGCCTACGACTTTGAGCTCTCATGGCCGTTTGCATCATGGGATGTATGCCAAAATTGGCATGGCATAACATGACTATGACAAACGTAAATGACAGCCCATATCATGAAAATCATGACATGTGTGTCGCAAACGGCATGATTTATTAAATGCGAAGCATTTCTTAGCGAACCTCTGGCACTTTGAGCGTTTCTATCTACGTATCTATCTATCTATCTATCTAGCCGCCTACGTCTGGGTGCCCTCATGATCGCCTCCTTAACTTGGTGTAGACCAAAATTTGCGTAGGAGGGTAAGATGATTTGACGAACATGATTGCCGGGTCATGATATGAATAACGTTAAAATCCTGTGGCGTACATCGTCAAACCCTTTCCACTAGACACGTGTGGCACATACCCGTTTACCACGGGCCGCGGTGTACGGGTATGCGCCACAGGTTATTGACAGTTTATATCTACCCAGGAGCGGCGAGAACAGACATTGGTAACTTAAATGCTAGAGCGTTAAGGAAAACCAACATCGGCAGCGTTGACTCAATGAATGGAAAGAATGAAAATTACGATCCCAGCAGGAATCGAACCCAAGCATTCTGCGTGGCAATCAGGTATTCTACCACTGAGCCACACCAGGTCTATAAATTGGTTTGAAAAAACAGCCTACGCAGGCGTAATACCAGTGCAAAGTCAATTGTGGTTGTGGTGCTGGCTATCTAATTTTACAAGAAAGCAATGAACACTACATGATACTCCTACGATGTGTACTCTACGATACAGGCGTTATATCAGATTAACGTCTGTGGTTCCAGTGTTGGCTCCGCTTTTATAGCAGTCTAATAAACATTACGTTTGTATACCTATGATTCAGCAAGCTATATTGAAGCATTGCTCGACCCCGGAGGAATACATTAACGAAAGTTACATATGATATCCACATCACCACACCGTAAAGTGCACTTCGTCCACCAGAACGACGCAGCGTCCTCTTCATTTCTTACGAGGCTGGGCGATGGCCTCATGCTGACCGAAGATGATGCCAGATTGATTGACAGCCGCTTTGTATACTAGGCTACGTATGCCACATACGCCCATGTAGTCTACGAATACGACAAACACCATCCACTGATGTTGGTCTACGTAGCACTATCTAGGCCTACCAGCCTCGAGGCCCTTACCTCACCAACGCGAAGGGTGGCTTCAGGTTCCGACATGTCGCCGGCTCTGTCGACAGACAATTTGTCGATGAAATGACCGAGGCAACCACGAATTCCAAAAGCTCTACTATACCATATACTTCACCACACATGGAACCCTCATCACCACAATTACGACCGGATCCTATAACAAGTCATGACAAGCTGCTGGTGCTCACTGATCACGGTGATGATGCCCTTGTTCAAGAACTGTCAAGAACGGCTTGCACACATGCACACGGGTTCGTGAAACATGCGTGCGTTCTCGGGACACGTATAAGCATTACATATCAGCTTACCGCTTCTGGTGTTGGTAATACCCACGTTGCCATTGGCAGCGTTACCCAACCGTAAACAACTGGTTATATTACACATATGCGGCTCTTCAACATATATATGTGTGCGTATAAAATTTATACAAATCTTTAGCGTCATTTTGTAACGTGTCGCTCAGTAAAAAAAGTTACGACACAGTCACCTACCCGCCGCATGCTTCGCATAACATCGACTCCAACGGTACGTGGGATCTGCCGAATTTTTTGCCACGGTATTGTTCGCTCTCGTAGCATTTTCGTTAACTTGATATAAACCAAAATTTGTATGCCATGACAACAGTGTGTGTCAAATATAACTGACAAATCTTAAGGTGCAAATCATGACAGGCATGTCATGTAAGGCATGATTTATAATGTCATGGTCTCGGGACGCTCGCGGGCGTATAACTTAATGGATATGCAACAAAAGTAGTATTCCATGAGGTGACTATCACGAATATAAATGACAGGTGGTAACATGAAAATCATGACATACATGTCATGTGCGCCGTGACTTAGGTGTCACGCTCATGGTGAGCTCCCGGTCGTTTCGCGCGCTTGATATACAGCAAGATTGGTGTTGTGTGACGTGACTATATGACGAACATTTATAACAGATGAGAATAGGAAAATAATGACTTGCATGTCATGTGCACCACAACTTTCGTGCCACGCTCATGGGGAGCTCGCGGTCGTTTCGCGCGCTTGATATGCACCAAAATTGGTGTTCTGTGACGTGACTATATGACGAACATTTATGACAGGTAAGAATAAGAAAATAATGACTTGCATGCTATGTGCGCCATGACTTACGTGCCACGCTTATGGGGAGCTCGCGGCCATTTCGCTCGCTTGATAGACACCAAAAATGGTGTTATGTGATCTGACTGTATGACGAACATTTATGACAGGTGGGAATAAGAAAATACTAACTTGCATGTCATGCATACCATGATTTACATGCCACGCTCATGGTGAGCTCGCGGTCGTTTTTCTCGCTTGATACACAAAATTGGTGTTGTGTGACGTGACCGTATCACGAACATTCATGACAGGTGAGAATAAAAAAATAATTACTTGCATGTCATGTGCGCCATGACATATGTGCCACGCTCATGAGGAGCTCATGGTCATTTCGCTCGCTGGATATGCACCAAAATTGGTGTTGCGCGATGTGACTATATGACGAACATTTATGACAGGTGGGAATAAGAAAATAATGACATGGATGTCATGTGCGTCATTACTTACGTACCACGCAGCGTGTGGCCATTTCGCGCGCCTGATATACACCAAAATTGGTGTTGTGTGCCGTGACTGTATGACGAACATATACGACAGCTGGCAATAATGACTTGCATGTCGTGCAAAGCATGATTTGCATGCCACGCTCATGGTGAGCTCGCGGTCGTTTTTCTCGCTTGATATACACCAATATTAGTGTTGTGTGACGTGACTATACAACGAACATTTATGACCGGTGGCATTATGAAAATAATGACTTGCATGTCGTGCACAGCATGATTTACATGTCTTGCTCATGGTGAGCACGCGGTCGTTTCGTTCGCTTGATATACACCAAAATGGATGTTGCGCGATGTGACTGTATGACGAACATTTATGACAGGTAGTAACATGAAAATAGTGACATGCATGTCATGCTTAGCATGATTTACATGTTGCACTCGCGGCGACTTCATTCACTGGCTATATACCAAAATTGATATGGCGTGACAGAAATGTATAACGAACATAGATGACCGGTCTTAGCATGCAAATTATGATATGCATGCCATGCACGACATGACCTACATGCAACGCTCATGGTGCGTTCACGGCCATTTCGCCAGCTTGATACACACCAAAATTAGTATCGCGCAGCGTGACTGTATGGGGAACATAAATGACAAGTAATAACATAAAAATCATGAGATGTATGTCATGTACAGCATGATTAAGATGTCATGCTCATGGTGCGCTCGAGGCCGTTTCGCTTTTTTAATATGTGCCGAAAATGGTATGGCGTGACGTGACCCTATGACGAACATAATCGACAAGTGACAACATAAAAATACGGCAGATCCCACGCACTGTCGGAATCGATGTAATGGGAAGCAGCCGGCAGGGAGCTGCTACATCGCCTTGTTTGTCTTGGAGACAAGTGAAGTCAATCATGCCATGGCATCTAGTTTACTATATATCGCATGTTTGACATGCATGCATGCCTGTACAATCCGGTATATGCCATGCTAATGAAATGTATATTCTGGAATATACAGTGCGTGAGCTGTCATTTATGTTCATGACGCACTAGTGTCATGCCATGCCAATGTTGATGTATATCCAGTTAACATAACGGCCGGAAGCGCACCATGATAGTGTCATGTAAATCATGTCGTAAATGACATGCATGTGATGATATTCATGTTACCACCTCTCATTAATGTTTGCTATAAGGTCTCGTCGCGCAATGAGCGTAGCATGTAAATCAAGTCGTACATGACTTGCCTGTCATGATTTTCAAGTTTCCATCTCTCGTTTACGTTCATCATACAGTCGCGTCGCGCAATACCAATCTTGGTGCATATCACGCGAGCGAAACGGCAACGATCGGACAATGAGTGTGGCACGTAAATCATGTCGTACATGACTTGCATATCATGATTTTCACGTTATCACTTTTGATTTACGTCCATCATACAGTCTCGTCGCGTAATACCATATTTGGTGTATATCAAGCGAGCAAAATGGCCGCGAGGGCACCATGAGCGTGGCATGTAATTCATGTCGTACATGAATTGCACGTCATGATTTTCACGTTACCACCTCTGATTTACGTTCATCATACAGTCTCGTCGCGCAGTACCAATTTTGGTGTATATCAAGCGTGCGAAATGGCCGTGAGGGCACCATGAACGTAGCATGTAAATCATGTCGTACATTACTTGCATGTCATGAATTTCACGTTATCACTTCTAATAACGTTCATCATACAGTCTCGTCGCGTAATACCAATTTTGGTGTATATCAAGAGAGCGAAATGGCCGCGACGTCACCATGAGCGAGGCATGTAATTCATGTCGTACATGACTTGCATGTCATGATGTGCACGTTACCACCTCTGATTTACGTTCATCATACAGTGTCGTTGCGTAATACCGATTTTGGTGTATATCAAGCGAGCGAAACGGCAATGATCGGACAATGAGCGTGGCATGTAAATCATGTCGTACATGAGTTGCATGTCATTATTTTCACGTTATCACTTCTAATTTACGTTCATCAAACAGTCTCGTTGGGTAATACCAATTTTGGTGTATATCAAGCGAGCGAAATGGCCGCGAGGGCACCATGAGCGTGGCATGTAAATCATGTCGCACATTACTTGCATGTCATGAATTTCACGTTATCACTTCTAATAACGTTCATCATACAGTCTCGTCGCGTAATACCAATTTTGGTGTATATCAAGAGAGCGAAATGGCCGCGACGTCACCATGAGCGAGGCATGTAATTCATGTCGTACATGACTTGCATGTCATGATGTGCACGTTACCACCTCTGATTTACGTTCATCATACAGTGTCGTTGCGTAATACCGATTTTGGTGTATATCAAGCGAGCGAAACGGCAATGATCGGACAATGAGCGTGGCATGTAAATCATGTCGTACATGAGTTGCATGTCATTATTTTCACGTTATCACTTCTAATTTACGTTCATCAAACAGTCTCGTTGGGTAATACCAATTTTGGTGTATATCAAGCGAGCGAAATGGCCGCGAGGGCACCATGAGCGTGGCATGTAAATCATGTCGTACATGACTTGCATGTCACCACTTTCATGTTGCCAGCTGTCAGTTATGTGCGTCATACAGAAATGTCTCATCATACGACTTTTGGTATGTATCCATTCATTTAAACGGCCACCATGAGCGTAGTATGTAAATCATGTCATGATTTTCGTGTGACCATGTGTCAGTTATGTTCGTCATACAGAAATGTCTCATCATACCAGTCTTCGTATGTATCCATTCATTCAAACAGTCACGAGAGCCCCGAGACCATATAATGTGAATCATGCTGTACATGACATCCTTGTCATGATTTGCACATTAGGACCTGTCACTTGTGTTTGTCATACACTATTGTCACGCCATACCAATTTTGGTATATATAAAATTAACGAAACGGCCGCAAGAGCCCCAAGACCGTGGCATATAAATCATGCTGTTTATGAAATGCATATAATAGTTTTCATGTTATGACGTGGCATTTACGTTCGTAATACGGTCATGTTATGTTATACCACTTTTGGTATATATCCCATTAACGAAGCGACCAGGAGAGCTCAAAGTCGTAGGCGGCTAGATAGATAGACAGATAGATAGATACGCTCAAAGTCGCAGAAGTTCGCTAAGAAATGCTTCGCGTTTAAAATCATGACACGTATGTCACGTACGGCATGACATGCTTAGCTCATGGCGCGCTCGCGGCCGTTTCACAAGATTGATATATAGCAAAATTGGTACTGCGTGACGTGACTGTATGCGAACATAAAGGAGCAATAAAAATTAAGAGATGTATGTCATGTATTAGAGACTTTTATTACAGGGGAGCTCTAAATGGCGTATCTGCTTTATTTTTGAAGTCCGTTCGCGTTCGTCCACTGAGAGAAAAAAAAAGACACTTGACCTCCGCTAAGCGAACAATGTCGTCAAGTAATGGCGTCTTCACTTGATGTCATCACGATGTCAGAGATCGCAAAATTTTGCGGCGTCACACGACGACGTCAATACCAGAAGCCAGAGAGAGAAACAAGTTTATTGACGGCACAGCGAGGTCGTTGAATTTAGCTTGCCGGTGGTTCGAATGGTGGTGGCAAGTAGCTTGCCACGACCTTTTCGGCCCAGTTGATAACTTCTGTCTGAATACGTTGTTCATTTGATGACAGGAGTGACTCCTACGCCTCGAGGGAGGAAGCTGGCAGTACTGCTTTTGGAGGCTTGTTTCCCTCGCATTCCCAAAAAATATTGCAGCTCTTTCACTCTCTGAAGGTGGATGACCGGCGGAGCTGACGGACATATGCCCGCCTCTGCTGTCGTCGGCGTTCCTCATAAGCGCTGCCACTCGGGTGTGCTCACAATGAATGGTGGACTCATAATTACCACGCAAGACCGTGCCAACGACTAACGCGGCGAAACACGCACGAATAGGCGTACTCCTCTGCTTAAACTTTCTCTACAGCTTCTGCGAAGAGGCCACCTGTCATATCGGTCGCACTGTCTCCAGGATCGGCCAACCGTTGACCAATCAACGATGTCAATTAGTGACATCATGTGGCTTCTGGTATTACCAAAGAATGTACACCTTAATGTAAGTAGACGGGCATCAAGCATTTGCGCCTCCATCGATGATTCGGCTACCTTATGGGCATAGCGTTCTCGACAGCACCGCCTCGTTTATGTTGTTTATTGATGCTGCTTTCGCTTTTTTGGCTCAGTAATTTTGCGGCGCATCGCGGATGGTCCAATTGAACCCGGTTGCTACCAAATGTGGCCTAGTAAACGCGAGTAGGATGCCATTAAACAATGCATATGATGGCCGGGAACAGGAAACGCGTCCGAATTATCAGAGTTTTTGAATTAACAAGGGTTGAATTAAGGAGCTCGTACTGTAATATTATTTTCATTTAATTGTGACGGTGAGGAAGGCAACGGTGAAAATGGTAAAAAATGAATTCTTACTGGGCGAACAATACACAGCAAAAAGGAAACGCTCACAGCACGACAGCGGCGACCACGATTGTCGCTCTACGATGTTCTTATCTGTAAGTGAAACGCGTTCTCATTTATGCATACAGCATGTGCAGGGACGATGAAAAGAAACGTGAACAGCGCGGCGTACTGTTTTCACCACGCTCTGACCTCGGTGGCAAAAAAAATTACACCATCTCCCACTAAAGGAAACCATGGTTGGGATGCGAAGCAGCGCTGGGTGTTCACTTGTGTTTCCATTGTTGTTCCATTTGTATGTTTCCATATATGTTTCATTTGTGTGTGGAGTTGTGTATATGTTGTGTACCGCTTATGTTACCTCCCCAGCTCGATGTTTCCGTTGCGCTTCGGCTTCGCGTTGCCTCGCAGCTTCGAGATTCGCTTGCTGGCGTTGTCGTTTACGTTCAGCTTCGCGAGCGTCCATAGCGCCGTTGCGAACGAGAGGGCAACGGGAGCGAGCGCGCGCCGCATTATGTACGAGCGCACAGCTGTGGCGGAGAGAGAGAAACGGGAGAGGAGAAACGAAGCGGAGGCAACGCTCACGCCACCTCCTCCACCCCACTTCCTCGCGCTCACGCGAGGAGAGGAGGAGAGTTGGCGCATGCGCAGTGGGTAGCGGACGCGTGAGGGAAGGACGGACACAGCCCTGAGCAAAAGCTGCTTCGCATCTAAAAATTCACCCACGATTACAATACTGCCTAATGCGAATTCTGAGCGCAGCTTCGTTCTGGGGCAACGCCAAGTGCGTCTGAATTTTTGGCTATCCATAGTTGTAGCAACGTAACATTCGTTACACATCACCACAGAAACTGCCATCGCTCGAGTGCTACGCACACCACTTTGTGCATTGCAGGCGTCGCGAGCCAAGCGAAACGCCGACAGCACTCGAGTGCTACGCAGACCACGCTGTACAGTGTAGGCGTCGCGAAACACCGACAGCGCCGTTACGACAAGCGAAGCCAGCCGCTGTGCGCGTGCCAGCCCTGCATGCGCACGAGCTCCGACCGAGGGGCCAGCGCGCATGACGAAGGAAGAAAGAGTGGTTAGAGGTCAGTGGCTCGTGATATCGACAGACTCCGCGTTCGCCCTCTTTCGTTTTCGTTCACTCTTCCTGGTCGAAATGCGCAGTGGGACGAGACACGGAGAGAAAGGCAAGACAGACGAGCGCAACTTGCGTAGACTTGCCTTTCTCTTCGTGTCTCGTCCCGCTGCGCAGTTCCACCAGAATAAACTCGTACCAACTCGCCCAACTCTCCACGCTGCTCGTTCACTCTATCGGTTACGCCGAAGAAGGTGCACTCCAGTATTGCTGTAATGTGCCATGATTATACTGCTTATACAATGTACTGTAACGTGTCACGCAACACAGTGTTAATGATGTGCTGAAACCAGTCATGGGCACGTTACCAGTAAAAAGTTAGTGTTACAGTTACAGTTACAGTTACCTAAGCCAAAAAAAGTAACTCTGTTACAGCCACATTTACCAAGTTCCCAAAAGTAGCTTGTGACAGTTACAGTTACCGTGAAAAAATAACGCCGTTACTTTTCCGTTACTGTACAGAATACTTGATTACATACAAACATTTATTTAATATTAACGAGCGAAGTAGAAGGGCGAGTGTGTAACGAGTGAAAACGACGTCCAATTGAGTCTATTAAGGTGAAAGCCTGTAATATCTCATGCTCATATCCGCCCGTCTGTCCCTCCGTCCGTGCACAGTCATGATACAGACCCACAATTGTGTCGCTGATTTCATTTCGGAAACATGAACGTCCTGGTAAATTTGGTTCGGTATTCTAACATCGCTGCTCGGCCAAACATAATATCAACAGTAACGACGAACCTTTCATTAAACTCTTTAAAAAGTTAGCGAAAAGCTTGTAACCACTAGCAAATAATAACAGCAGCTGTTACTAACTTTCTTAGACCATTACTAAGTTTTTGCTGTCTTTTTACTACCTACGTTAGCAGACATAACTTGCAATGGTTACTACCTCTTGCGCACCGTTACTAACGTTTTGCCATGCACCTGTTAAACGAACTTCTTGAACGACCCTTAGAAGCTATCATTACGAGCTTTTTAGATGCGAAGCAGCTTTTGCGCTGGGCTTTGTCCGTAGTTCCATTGGCGGCCGTCCGCTTTCTAAAACCTACCATAGCCATCTATAACATATTGAGCGCGCGCTCGCGCCAAGGAGAAGTTTTCTTCGTCTTGTTCTTCGACCGCGATGATGATGATACGTGCACTTTAGGGGCCCGGGCTGCCGTATGCTGTCCTAGCTTGGCGTAACGCAGAAAAAACCACGTGTGCTGGCACGCGCTAGCGCGTTCGGGCCTGTGTAAGGGGCTAGGTAAGACGCTCTTGCCTCTCCCCCTTACACTCTCTCAGCAATCACGTGATGGCGTATTCAGCTCTACAAAACGAAGTCTCTGTCAGCGGTTATAACACGTGGCTTGGCGCTTTCACCCAAGTGTGCAATATCGCGGGTTTGTAAAATGACGCCAATAAAATTAGGAAAGTCAATCCCGAGCATACATTTTCTGCAACAACGCGACCATCATAATTTAAGATGGCAGTATTTCTCAAATTAGCTTCAGCGATTCAAAACACTACAGCGACCAAAGGCGTTCTCGCCAACATTAAAAGGAACCTGGAGAGGCCAACGGCAGTACGATCGAACGAAAAATATTGAAGGGGCCGGAGACGAGAGGTTGGGCAGGACGCCCTTTCCAGATTCCGTCGTGTCGATGAAGGAACGAGCCACTTCGATACAAGACTGCCGACTCACTGTTGAGCACTCGCCCGCTCGTCGTATGCGTTGCCGTTATCAGCCGGTGATTACCGGTTCGCGCTCGGTGGTGAAAGCCGATATTGTCGTCTGGCTTTGCGGGCGCTACACTGTCGGTATCCATCGCGCGAATTTTGAATCTTCAAGGTCTGTACGCCACGTGGTGTGAAAAATGGTGAACTAAAAGCCATGTCCCGAATTGCCGGGTATGTTGTTGTGAGGTGATGCGCCGAAAGGCAAAGATGGCCTCCACGTGCGTAAACGAGGCTGCAGGATTCTGTGGCCAAAACGATGGCTGGTGAATCTGCGCCGTGGCGATGCCCTCTGCGTCGATCGTTGGTCTGTCGCTTGCGGTCTCGTCCATGATGTAGTGCTCACCCTGCAATCACATTCGGGTCATCACGTTATATGGACTGACGTTAGGTCCACTATAACAATGCGTGTGGCGGCAGGGAACCGTTCAAACCGATGCCAGGTGCAGAAGATGATGATGATGATGATGACCTTTATAAATGGCTCACACCCACTCTGGGGGATTGGCCAAGAAACGTATAACTTATAGGTAAAAGTGGTCACATGTGAAAATGAGTTATAGAAGGTTAGAATATATTATTAATGCTAATTTAAAAATTCAGAATAAAAATCGCCCTGATTCAATTAAGAATTTTTGTACAGCGGAACAGACATCCCGGTGACAATGACCTAATGAGGAGGCTCCCAAGAATAGAATATTCGAAGTGATGAAATCTAATCTAATACGATTAAACGCTGCTTTGACAATGTTTTTCCTCGGTAAATTGAAGCGGTTACATGATAAGAAATAATGTTCGATTGTTTCGTCCTGGTTACAAAACGAGCAAAGAGGGGAAGGAGCCAGACCAGATCTATGCATATAAAAGATTAATTTAGGAACGCGACATCGTAATTTAGCAAAAATAACTTCATCTTTTCTTGTTAAACAGAAATTTCTACGCCAAGGGAACAAGAGGTGTCGATATTCGTTGAGATGAGTGAATAATGTTGTACCGGAATCTTGAACTATGGCACGCCTTCTAAATCTGTCACGAATTATGAGTGCCGATGTGGGGATATTCGATAGTATCGGACCACTGAGAGCGACTTTCGCCAGAGTGTCCGCCATTTCGTTCATTTTTATCCCTTTTTTTGGTACCCATATTAATCTGATTAAAGTTACGTGGGAGGGAACAAGAAAATGAAAAGTACGTGATAATTGAGAATTGAGTGCAGAAGCAAGACTATTCTTTATTCTCTTTCCTTTTTTTTAACCTCGCAGCCCGCAGCACGAGGAACGGGGAGCATGCGCATGCACATGCGCCGCTAGAAGCACAATCACCAACTGGGTCCGAGGCGTGTGTGTCGGCTTCCACGACGACAGCTGCTTTGGGGACTCGGTGTGAGCAGCGGATGTCGATCCTCGCTTGCGAGCCTGCGTCTGCGCGGCGGCCACCAAGCCTCGGGGCTTCATTTTAACTAGTTTATCTTGCATTTGGCGTACAGTGATCTGCAGATACTCGTCTTCAGCTGGTATGGGGTCTTGCCGTGCTTCTGCGGCCTCGATTTCAGCCCACTGCATCGTGTTAGGGCCCTAGGCTGTCTTCGGTAACGCTGCCATGGCTGGGGAGCCCCGGCGTAAGCCTGGCCGGCGTTGGGCTCAGCCGGGCTAGGCGTCGCGTGATCTTCAACCAGTCGGCAATTGCCGCAAAAAAGGCTTACTTGGACAAAATAGGCATCCAGAGGTTCCTGACGACTTCACGGAGACGCTGAGATCAGTTTCCGGAGGATAGCTGTCGAATTTCCACAACATTAATCGAATTCCGACGGAGCCGACGTGACGTGCGTCCGACTGCCGCCGCGACGGAACGCGTATCTCAGGAGCGCGGCCACACGCGCCGTGTTACCTCGAACAGTGGCCGCGCCTGTACCTGTTTATATACACAAAACGATGCTTTTGGCCGCGCACAATGTAAACAAAGAAACATACGAGTAAGTAAAGCGCTATATCAGTCGAGGCAAACGCTTACGTCATGCGTTCTTCAAGCCCAGACCAATCGCTTGTGCCCAAAATGTTCGTCCGCTTTTGGATCGGATACAATATGACGCCCCTCAAACACTTACGCTAATACCCCCTTTTTTGTGCTGAAAATCAGACAGAATGGGACAGCTGGGAGCAACAAAGATGATGGGGTATGGGTATGGGTGTGACGATGAAGCAAAAGCATCGCGCGAAGAAAATGCACAATTGGCGTGTATGAAATAGTGGCCATTTTATCTCCTATTTGAAGTGGCTGGTGAGCTCTGAAAGCGTCAGGTGAGCTTTGAAACACCCAGTGTGCTTATAGGCGTAGTGAAGTCCAGCGTTGCGAATTCATTTAATTGTATTGTTTTACTGCGCTTGCTTCGGATACGATGTAAATGAGCCCCATTTCTGTAAAAAAAAAGAAAACCTTGTACACATGGTTAGTCAAACGTTGGACATCCAATGTACTGCATACGTTGATTAGTCACCATGACAGATATTGCTAATGTATACACAGTACAAAGAGTTGCCCCTTTACCTTATTTCTAGGAGACAATATTTCTAACATGTCGATTATGCACAAGCCTCGAGACTGTTGGAACTAAAGCATAGGTGCATGTGAACACTTTTATGTTACAGAAATTAGGTTTGCCTTACTTTGCAGTAGACGCTGTCAGGGTAACTTTACGCTAGTGTTCTGGTGACGTCGATGGGGCAGGAAACTATCAATCCTGTCACACAAGGCGCAGAATGAATCCGAAGCAGTTCTGAAGTATTCGCGCGGAATCTGTCGTGCACATTGCAGTTTGTGCAATGAAAACTCGTAATTGGAATGACCCCTGACTTCGCGCTCGACTATTCAGAGTCAATAAAACAATTATTCGAGTCATGGCAGAACATATTTCGCGCGATAGAGCAAATTCCCACAGCGAAGATAATCTTAAGACCCAAAACTACGAGTGATTAAAGAATTTGGAAAAAAATAATCGCTCAACATGGAGAAACGAGAAAGCACGCACGACAGTAAAACGGAAAGCAATGGCAACGTAACAATGACGGGATTACGGCGCAGCGTGGTGTAGCGTCATTGCGTCCACACCATGCGTAGGGGAAAACCCATTGCAATCGGGCACATACTGCCGACTCGGTTGGTTAACGTTTTAGCTTGTAGCCACGTGACAGGTACTGAGGCGGACATCACTGCGCAGACATTCCGTACAACGTAACGGAGGTCTCAATGACGGTCGTTATTAGGGCGAAAATACGTCGATAAGTACATTGCTCCTCGTTGCTGCTTCCAAGTTCACAGGCTCTGTGCAGTAGCTCAGATAGAGTGAGGTGTCCATGTACATTAATCTTGCACTAGCTTTGTACATCGCCTTCCGCGTAGATCTAGGACTCATCTGGCACGAGGAAATTCGCACAGAAACAGTTTGAGCTCACAGCACAGCGTGCTCCTTGTCTTCAAAGTGTTCTAGCTCGCCGTATCTATGATTTTTATGAGCCAGCGTCCCACGATAATAGATATCTGTATAGAAGGCGTTTCAGCTAACTAGTACCAGGTATAAAAAAAATAAACATAGGCGCTAAGCGTCTCCAAATGGCACGGTATTGTTCTGAGCCATGTAGATCACGCCAGGATTGTTTATTTCAGATCACCCAAGCTGTGTATTTTAAAAAGATTGCTTAACGAACCTTTCAAATAGTAGCTCTAGCGAAAATGTTGCTTCACAAAAGTTGTGGTGCGTGTTGAGAAACATATAATTTCTTACTTTATGCTCTGATAACACCCCTGGTTAATTTTTTCCAGTATTTCTTTCAAGCGCGCGAACTTAAAACAAAATTACCACGTGACTGCCACGTAATGCGCGGTGCTTTTAGTGTCCTCCGATGTAAGTTGAACGAAGTATCAAAGATTATTTCGTGTCCAGAGGTCAGTTGAACAGGTTATTGGTGACTGTGGCTTCGATCGATGCTAGATTGCGAGGTACGCACGCTTAAAGGGGCCCTGCAACACTTTTTGAGCAGGGTCAAAAAGTGCTGCCAATCGGTAGTCGAGGCTCCCGAGAACACGCGAGCCAAATATTATAGCGAAGCGAGTGGCCTGGAATTTACAATAAATTCTCAAAGTCAGCTGAAAATCGCTCCCTCTTCTCTCGACAAATGATGTATTAGTCCGCAATATATGACGCGATTGTCGGCAGTTCCACCATTGCTGATGTTATAATCACGATAACACCCTCATTATTACCTTCGTTGTTAATTTTGAGTTCAGTAAGTAGATAATATGTATGTTTATATTGTGTTATGCCGTTAAAACGCCGAACAAACATTAATATTAGCACTTCCGGTCTCACCGACAGCTCGTCTGCTCGTAGTTGCGTGGTTGCGTTTTTTTCACCATGCGCAGTGCCGAAATCGTGAATATTTCTGTGCTTTTGACCATCTCCGGTTGCCGTTGAGAGTGGCAGCCGTTCGAGTGTTGCCTCGTCAGCTGGAAACTGCATCGTCGGCACGTTCTCACGACCGACCGAGGCAGCGGTGCAGCATTTCTCCGATAACAATGCTGGCGCCGGCTAGCTTAGGATACGTGTGTTCGCTGTATGGCGAGAGTCCCGTTCGCTGTCTGTTCAGTATGTCATCGAGCCGTACCTCGGCGTATCCTCCCCGTAGTCTCAGGTTCCCGAGAAACCGCGACACAGCAACCAAGCAGACTCGCATTTTCACGGTAGCTGCAGACAGCCGGGGGATGGGTCCGCGCCGGCCCGATGCCCCACGATCCTTTCTCCTAGTCTTTAGTTCTTTGTTGTCAGCCCGCACTCGCTGTGCGCCCGCATTCGAAGAGCAAACAGCACCGAAGTACCGCCACTGGGAGAAGGGTGCACGCAGCTTTGCCGTGTTGAATACGATTCAAGCGCGAGCAGTGCGACGAGGCGATGTATCGGAGTGTGGGTCGAAACCCATCTCAGCTGTCATTCGTTCCAAGCGCGCACGAAGGTTTGCGTCCATGGTTGGCAGAGCGATGAAAACACTACGACAGTTCGAGGTGCACACCCAACATTACCAAACCGACTCGCAGTTTTCAAGCACGCGCGATACACGGTGCGGTGGGCTCCGCTCGACGACGACCGCGCAAGCCGACCGGAAGTGGCGCCACAGACCACGTGGTTGCGCCGAGACGCCAGAGAGAAAAAAAAAATGAAGACAAAAAATGCCGCCGGCGCTGACGTAACTCTTCGGCGCCTCCTCGCACCTCCGCCCTCCCTCCCTTCACTCCCCGCGCAGCTTTCCGCGCGCTCGCAGCGTTGAGTGGAGGGAGAAAGCTGCGGAACAAGATCTCTATAATGTGGTAACACCACTTAGACTTGACGGATTCGAAAAACTTTTGCGGCATATGACTCGTGAAGAGCCATACGTCAATAATGAGACTATTCCAATATAACTAAGAAAGGTGTTGCAGGGCCCCTTTAACAGTTTAGTTCACGTGACCTAAAATTACTGCGCACGCGTGGCGTTTACCGTTTACCGCGTGGCGTTTTTCTTTCAGTGAAGTTCAGTTGTTAGCGCTCGCACTGTGTCCGGCTCGTCTTGTGTCTCCGTCACGTTCGCGCTGATTTTTACAAGTATGCATCGTTTCCAACTCGCCGACCTCTCTACGTTACTGCGAGTTCTGTCGACATGTGTATGCAATTCCCCGCAGGGGAATTTCATACACATGTTTGCGCAAGCAGGTCTTCGGTGAGCCGCGTCAAAGCGAAACCTAGCCAACGGCGGGATTTTACCCCCTACAACGCCTAGCCGTGCGTGGCTTAGCCGTGGCCGGGGAAAATGGGATCCTAGGGGTTGGGTCGAGGGTGGGTTACTGGACATTTAATGCCCTCCGGCGGAGGCAAGACAATGGCTTTCCCCTGCTTCACGTAAACGGCACCCCTTGGCTGAACCAACCGGGAGAAATAGGCGGACGCCTTTTCCTGTCCGCCTGTATCGTCCAATGAGATGTTAATTACTTTATTTCCATATCGACTGCCAGGATTAACATCTCCAGTCATCTTAAGATAACTGACGCAACAGATAAATTAATGATATTGGTAGTGACGAAAGATGGCGTTTACTTCATTTTTGAGCAGTTTCGGGCACATTTCTTGTAGGGATGGTCGACAAAAAGTTTTATTCGGTTTACGGTTAATCATTTATCGATTTGGTCATTATTCGATAATTTGATTTTTATAAATCTTTTTTCATCCATAAATTGATTGATCTATTTTATTGACAGGCGCTATCAAAAAGGCTGAACCACGGCTTATAGTACATGCAGGACCCTACTTATTTGCTTGATAGGTGGAACCAAGACGAAAAAAAAATCACGCCATATCCACGAAGTGACTGATGTTGAGGAGCTGGCTCGGTAATAATCGGGTAAACCATGAATGCTCCGTACAACTCCTCTACTGTGATAGAAAGACGTTAAACGTTGTTATAACAGCGATTGTGGTCAGGTTGTTGTCGAACCACAAGCGGTCGCAGACGTTGCAGTTGTGGCCGACCTTGTGGTCGACGAAATCGTGCTTGAAGAGCGCGTCGGCGCCAGCAACATCAGGTAGCGACCGCGTTCGGCGCTTGGCCGCTGCATCCCGCGCCCGTACCTCTTCGGTATTTTCTTGCCGCCGCTTCCGCGCTGCTTCGGCTTCGCGGGTTTGTATCTCGGGGTCCGCACGACGCTGACGTCTCTCTGCGGCCTCGCGAGCTTTCGGCGCAGGGTCTTGGCGGCGAGCCCGCGCTGCTCTGCCGCCGCCTTTCGAGCCCTCCGCTCCGCTTCCTTGTCTTCTTCGTTCATGTTATTAGTATCGAAGCGCACAGCCGGAGTGGAGCGAGCGCCGCATGCTACCGTTGACTCTGTTATATGTGATTTTGCCTGCGTTAATCTCATCATCAAGGCACTCGAAGAACAAGAGGAAGAAGACTTCCCTTTCGCGAGAGCTGCGCCTGTAGCGGTCGCCTCTGGAACTAAGGTTACGCTTACGGCGCTGGACCTTGCCCCATCTTACGAACCTGGCGAGCCAGCTCCTAAAAAAACACAGGAATGGAATGGTTTGACAAGTGAGGTCATTTGATTCGGTTGGTTTATAAGCTTAACGTCCCAAAGCGGCTCTAGCTAATACACACGCGGCAATGAACATCTCCGGATGGTTTCGACCACCTGTATTTTCTTACCATGAACTGATATCGCATGCTACACGATTGTCTGACATTTTGCCACCAACCAAATGTGACCGCCGCAGGCAGGATCGAACAGGCGTCTTTAAGTTAAGTGGCCGAGCACCGCAACCACTGCGTCACCACGGCTGCTAAAATTGGTTTGTTGAATACTAAAAATGGCCGCGAATGGCTAGTGAATTGATAAACAACATACGGTATAAAACTAAGCAATACAGTAACCCAGGAAATGACGGACGCGTCAAGTGGCGATCATCAAACAAGGAGTGCTCCTTACATGTAGCCTGTACAAGACGGCCCTCACTGATCGCATATGTTCAGCTTTAGCGTAAAGTAACGGCGCAAGATGACAGAAAAGAGAAGCCACAGGATACACTAAGGCACTCGCGTGCCTTTCGTAATACTGTGTCGTGTCGCTACGGTAAACCCCAAGATGTGCAATACCAACTAGCGCACCACTCTGTTTTCTTCAACTTGTTGACTCACACACAGAGGGCCGAAGCAAAACGTACAAAAGCAAGAAAAATTTACAGCATGGAAACCCTAATAAAGTTGCCGGTTTCGGCTTTTAGAACCACATGCTCTTTTTTTATGGGCAAGGGAACACCAAATGGCTGAGATGTTTGATTCGGGAACGCCGCGCTTGAACACTAGCACTGTTGTTTGGTGACAACCAATATCCCTAGCCCTTAGATCTAGCTTTCTTGCCCTTTCGTCGACACGTGCCTTGCCAAGGTAGGATCGTGTCCTATGAAAAGTGAGCGTGGCAGTGAATGAACCAGATACTTGAATGACCGCACAGTTAGCACGGGAGAACTGTCGCTGGGATGCTGCAGATGCTGCTGCGATGGACAACTCCCTAGACATGCATATAGCTGTGCGCAGAGAAGGGGAGGAAACAGGGGCGCCACTTCTTCTTTCAGCTTCTTTTCTCCTTTCGCAAGCAGCACACCTAAGCTCATATATTGTAGCTGAAAGAAGATAAGTTCAAATAAGCTAAGTGTAGTGCTAAGTGACAATGATAGCTCAATAAGCCAAGTTCAAAATAACTAAGAACCCCTCAAACGTGAGGCGTATATCTATAGACTAACCGTCCCGTTGCAAGAATTTCCAAAATCTTTGACACTGAAATTCATGATTGCCTCACTGAAATCACGAAAAGCAGAATTTTTTTAAGATGTCATACTTGCACGGCATGCTATAGACTAGTGGCGATGTCAAATACCCCACAAGACTGACGGATGTGACGCTGTGTGTGTGCCTTTGCCTCTCCCACTTTTGTGCTCTATTTCTTTACTCTTGAAACTTTAAATCTCTCCCATCTTTTCCCCCAATGTTGCTTGGCATACCGGTTATATACCGACCACCGAGTCTTGAATTACGACAAACTAAAGTTCGGATATTAAGAGCATTGTGCTGCACGATCGGAAGCGCAGAGGTGCTGACCCAGCCTAAACCGCATCGGAGCGCGCGTTAGCTTCTAGCGCAGCCGCTATGCAGGGGAAGTTGCCGCAGCACAGACAAAGAAGTGCGCGTCGACTGAAAGCTACCCCAAAGTAACCATTTTTTACTAATATGGCTTGGGCCGATAACTCAAAAGACAATACGCAGGAACTTTTTTCTCGAAGAGTTCGCTTGCCAAGGCTGCTGCGTGATGTAACGCATGAGCAGTATGAGGGAAATTAGGGTATAAGCGCTTGCTTTGATAGCTGCGGCATTAACTTGGACTTGAGAAAGGAGTCGGTACAAGGCAACTGCTCCAACTCGCCTACGGTGCACTTGCCGCGGCGTCACCGTCCTTATAGTACAATTCCAAAATTTTCGCGGCTCCCCTGTCACTGTCTGTAACCGGTTAATCAAAAATTTGTAAAAGATTAAATCGAATAAATGAAATCTTAACGTCGATGACGATCAATCGTATTGCGGGACACTGTTGATCGATTAATCAATTAATCATTCAGTGATTTTATCATCGCTAATTTCTTGAAAACCCCGGTATACGTATACCGTATACACTGGTGCGAGATTGCCCGCCACGGAGGTCTAGTGGTTATGGCGCTCGACTGTTGACACGAAGGTCGCGGGATCGAATCCCGGCCGCGGCGGCTGCATTTTCGATGAAGGCGGGACTGCTTGAGGCCCGCGTACTTTGAATTAGGTGCACGTTAAAGAACCCCAGGTGGTCGAAATTTCCGAAGCCCTCCACTACGGCGTCTCTCATAATCATAGCGTGGTTTTGGGACGTTAAATCCCAGATGTTATGATTATTACCGGTCCGAGATTAGCACTCATCGGGTTGTTAGCGTTAGTAAAATAGAGGCCTCTTTTTTCACAAGGTCTGACTGGCTGCTAACAAAGACAATAGTGCAAGTCAGATGACGCAAAGCGCATATGTTGCGCAATATCTATGGTATGCCAGCCTACAGCAGGAGGTCGCAGCTCTCAGTTGCGAGCGCGCAGCGGGCATGCAAATATGCCTCGAATAATAGTCTGCTGCCAAGTGTGCAGTGCGTGCTGTAATTCGGTTTCTGCCTGCTGAGGGGTGCAGCGCAGTTGAAATTCATCGAAGAACGAGTTATGTGCACCGCATAACTTTCCCCAGCGACACCAAGTTCTGGCAGCTGCGTAGGGTATTTGAAGCAGGGCGCAGAGATGTTCTTGATGCAGAAGGACAGGGACGGAAGTGAGTTTCAAACAACGAGCCTGTTCCTCGTGCGGATCATGCGATTATACTCGCCAGAATCTTGGGATCTTGTTAACCTGCGTAAGGGCACGCTACACCACACTACACTGCGCACACGTCAACATGGACTCTCACTGTGCGAGAAAACCTCCCTTTTCTATAGCGCACGCGACCAAAGGCGACAGCAAGCTGGTGCTTCCCACGCAGCGTGGCGCCATCTCTTAAACAATGTAGAGTTACTGTATATGCTACCTTTAGGTGGCAGATTTGCGCATCTGGGGCCGAATTCACAAAACTTTCTCTTGCCTGCGCAATTTCTTAGCCACGAATTCTCGTATCTCGAGGGAATGCGATAGCAATGGTACGAATTTAACTTACTCGCCACTTTTGAGGGCAAGGAGGCAACGCGAAAGCCGATGAAACGACAAGGAAAGAAAGAAGTGCGCGCAGGTGATAGCAAGGCAGCACGCGAAGCGTCTAGCATCGAGGGTACACGATGATAGCGAATGTATTTTCGCCTGATTTTCGCTGTATCTCAGCTGCCAGTTCCGGGCGTCTGCTACAGCGCTTACGCATTGCAGCAGACGTCCTGGGGTCTTGCGCGAAGCCAAGTGCTCGCGTTTCATGGATGACCATAGCTAACCAAAATCTAGTTGCTCGATGGCGTTAATAGTCCGTGTGCTATCTCGTCAAGTGCAGGCGAACAACGCTCCAGATGCACCGCATCTATAAACCACACATAAATTGAAACATTGAAGATTTGAAGGTGTGAGCGAAACGTTCCCCCCCCCCCTAGTTTACCAGAAACAGTTTAGTTACATTTTCATGAAGCTGCGCTGCCACTCAACTAATTAGGCATGTTCGAGCACGGTATGGTGGTTGCCATTAGGGTGTTTTGTAGCTAGACGTAAAATGTCGCATTTCTTACAAAGATCTCAGTACAAGACATAGGAGCGGCTTTTGAGCCTACGGAGAACGTTTGTACAGAAATATAAAGCAGCAGTAACAAAGGCATGATGCGCGTAATGCCGCAAGTTCAATTAACCGCAGCATTTTGACAGGGCCGGAATGCCAGAGCGATCGTATACGCTTAGATATGTGAACACGTAAAACGAGGAAGATTCGTCGGGAGGTTTCTACGAGCTAATGCTTTTCAGAAAACACGGCGAAGTCACTTCGTCCTTGCAAAGTTTGCGTGAGCAAACATAAAAGAAGTGGCGTTCAGTTGTCTCGGCCTGAAGTGACATCACTACACGTGCGCCTGGATTCACAGGGCGCGCGTGCTGCGCGTTTGCACGATTAACAAAAAGAAAAAAAAAAGAGACGGCGGTCGCGTTACTTACTAACGTCTATGGGAGCGAAAGCCATAGAAAAGCGAGCGAAAGTGTGATTGTGCTTATATATAAGAATCGAAGCAAATTAAGTGAGCAGCGATTTGTTTAGTGAAAGTTTATTTAAATGACGATAATCGAAACAAATGGAATATTCAATTAGTGAAAGTGACATTAGTGACAGTCAATTAGCGATAGTTGATTAGTGATGTCGCACTCGATACAAAGTGCACGGTAATATAACCACACGTAATGGCTTTAACCTTCGAGTCACCTTAGGCAAATGCACTCGCATACCGAGTTTTTTTTCTCTTTTTGATCGACTTTCGCCGGACATTTTGCATTAGGTGTCTTTCGAGGGAAAGATAATATATATACAATGAAGTAAGTGTGACAGTGGCAAGCTCTCTTGCGAAACACTGCAGCGGTGGTCGAGTCGTTACAGCGTCCGGCTGCAATGCGGGAGGTAGTGGGTTCGATTCGCAGTGTCGCCAAGCACTCACGTATTCTTTTTTTTATGGAAAAACAGATAGCAATGCCTGAGGGTATGTGTTTCGGGCACTCTTTTTTTGATAACGTGGCCTTTCCGCTCTCTTCTTTCACTCCCATTTAGACCCCCAAGACGATGCGCCGTGCTCCCTCACGGATCACAGAAATAAGAACTTTTTTTTTCTCTAACCACTACTATCGCAAGAGCGCCCAGTCCCGAAACCCAATTATCATACCTGGGCATTACTTTTCACGACTCTGGCTATTCGAGCGCCGGTCAGACATCACGGTGTTTTCAAGAACACCAATAGACACGCGGCGGCCAAACTGCTTGCGGCCAAGATGACTGCCTTTGTCGGGACATGTTTCCGTGCTAGTTGGGTGGCCTTCATTCCATGCAGCAGCGCAAAACGACAGGAACAGCGAGAAAAGACACACACACAGTGATGTGTTTTCTCTCTCGGTCTCTGTCGTGTTGCGCAGCTCCGTGTAATGCCTCTGTCAATGGTTCTAAAGAACTCCAGCAGGCTATCGAGTTCTGAGGAGAGGGCAAAGCAGTAGGCCTGCGAAAAAATTACGGCAAATTCATTTGCGTCATTAAGGGCTACTCTTCCCTTTGTAGGTACTTGAAAATTTTAAACCCAAGTTTATTCTTTATCAACAGCAGTTAAAGTATAGATGACAGGTGGACAGACAAAAATCCGCGTATTCAGCTTGACTAGTTTTGTGCCCTAAATAGTAATTGGCAACAGGTATGACAATACGTAGAAATACCACGCACATATGTAAAAGTATGTACAGCCACGAGCGAAAGCTTGGTTATGCTGGTTTGAAGTCGACTACTCTATTCTACATATTCGACAAACGCAATCTGTAGAAGCAATGTTACACGGAGGAACTGTCCTATAAACTTATTTTTGCTGGTTGGTTGCATAGTTTTCAACTTCTTGCTCAGAACTGTACGTTGGAAAATGAAACATCTTCTTTGAATGCGCACATTTTATGTAAGGTTACATTCATTTTTGCACAGTAGGAAACATACTTGAGAAATGAAAATGAGATTGAAAAAGGAGAACTAGAAAGCAAATAGGAAAATTCTTATAAAAGTTACAGTAAACAAAATAACGTAAGTTTTTGTTTCAGATACATGCATACACATACATACATACATACATACATACATACATACATACATACATACATACATACGTTGAGGTGTAGTTAATAGGATGAACTGCTATAAAACAACAATGCTGATACACTCAGTCTTGAGCACATGAGGTTTCAAGGCAGTAACGTACGAGAGAAATCTCTCACCACTTTTATGTGCCAACTCCGCATTTCTCGAACCCTCCTGGAACAATTTGATGCATAGTTCCTGTTGCTGCCCACTCACAAGCAATTTTTATACATTTGGTGGGCGGCAGCCCACGACGATATATAAGAAAAGAGCCCCTGATAATGTGATGCCAAGGAAAAGCGCAATGCATCACATTTTGGTACATGTCTGCAATATGACACATAGTTTATTTACATAGTCGGGCACATTGACAACACTATAACAAGCCATGTTAGGTGACGTGGGCTGAAAAATTGGCACAGGTCGGACAAATTCTGGACCAATACATAAATAAAGCAATTCGCTGTTACTAAGCTCCTCGGTACAAAAAATGCTGTTGTTGACATGTCAAGACCCTATTGCTTCTCCTGAAAACACTCCTCAAAAAGGTTTAGAAGTGTGCACATTGAGCGACTGCTGTATAGCAGTCTCTCATTCCGCTCGAAAAAAAATTTCAATGCACTTCTGGACAAGGCATGTGATGTGAAGCTTCAGTGCCTTGCATGTATATCTTGCTGCTGGCCTCAGCTGCAATGTTTATCAGCAGAAATGTGCAGAATAACATTTTATATAGTACCACGCTGAAGTAATTATGTTTCAGGCGCATAAAACATGGACAACAATAAATTATTTAAAAACATTTACCCGGCACAGTTTACAGAATCTTAAATACATTTTCATGGAGCAATGACAGCTTATCTGATGATAGTAGTAATGGTTATCAGCCTAGAAATTTGTTTGAAGTCGCCAGTTTCAAGATTAGAGTATACCAACAGCCTTCTTCAGGCTAAACCATTGTACAGACGCAACAAAAGGCATAAGTAAATGCATGCTATAATCACCCTACAAAAAGCAATAAATACTTTCAGCAGTAAAATGAGCAAAGCTGCATAGATGATGAACTATTTGCAGAGTATACAATTACATAATGGAGAAACCTATGGCAACAAACGCTATATGAAAAAAAAAATTAAAACTTACACAGTACATGCAGAGAGGGTGACTGTTGAAGAGGACAGACAGGCGACGGGATAACATTACACCGGTGCTAAAACTTGTTGGACGTACTAGGAATAGTGATGCTCCTCTTGCATCTAAATATTCCGTGGAGAAGGACTTTCCAGAGCTTATATAAACAGAAAATCATTTGTGCTATACTAATGCGCGTATCCTGAACGACTATATCGACCAAGTGCAAAATTACCTGCTTCAATGGTTTCATTCTTGCACTACCAAACATGAAAACACGGTTTTGGTTGCCGACCATGGCTGCTGTTTCTAATGGCAGTGAAATGCAGAGACACACATGCACTTTGATTTACGAGCATGTTATAAATTCAAGGTAGCCGAAATTAATTTGCACACTACTACTACAGTGTGCTGTACATTAATGTCAAGGTTTTGTATATTAAATGCAGAATTTAATTAATTTTGAATCCTCAAGTGCAAGGAATTGCTGAATGATGCACTGCTCAACAATTAAACTGCAGCTGTGCAGATTCTCACCATACAATTCGAACTGTTCCAGATATCACAATGCATTCTGTCTGTTGACGTGCACATTGAACAGCAGGACACAGTCACTGGTAGTCGCTGTCTACTTGTTCGCCTTGTGCGTTTTGTCCGAGATACACTGTACGATTAGATGACAGTGAGGCACCTGATCCCGTGGTACTGCTGGAACATAGAAAATGCAGATGATTGTTACAACCGTGCTATGTGTAAAACTGGACAACTGATATGTGCTAGAAACTCCAGCTCTCGTATTTTCAGAAGCCGATGACAAGTATTAAGAAATATTAAAAACAACAAAAAGGTCTGAACATAGAGCCACCAACAATGAAGTCTTTGAAAAAATATTTTATGATATAAATGTATAACTACGATGTTCATTTTGAAGGCAACAAACTTCTGCCTAATAGTGAGACATAAGCCAATAAAGTATCTTCTATTTCGACTTTACACTAGGTGCAAGAAGCCGACCACAAATGAGTTCACTGTGCTATATTCTAAGAAAAAATGAAGTATTTGGGGAGTATTGCCACCCCACAACTACAATCGTCATCCATCTCACGTACTTTCCTCGCGTTACCACCACGCGTCATTAGAGTGACAACATTCTTGATAGGAAAGTGCCAAGAGCCAGGTTTTCAAAAAAGAAAACACGAGCAAGCAAGATTACGTTATTGTTGTGTGGCAGAAATACTAAAAAATACTCTATTTCTTCTTAGAGTGTACTCATGTATTGCTATGTTACAAGACAACAGCTATTGTTCATCACTTTAACGTTATCTAACATAGCCACGTCATCATACAGTGTGCAGGAACAATTTTGAAGACTAGAAAGCGCAAAGCACTTGCGGATTATGTGTGTTTTTGTTTCTCAAAGCCGTTTTTCCTACCAAAAGGACTCTTTGAAAAAAAATGCACTTGATTAGGAGAAATGATTGTGAGCAACAAACACACTCATAATCCACAAATGCATGTTAATAGGCTCTTATGGTTTCCACAAACACTCACCATCATCACTATTGCTGTCAATGCCATGCCGGACGGATATGCTGTGTCGTGCTCAGAACACCAAATGTGCACTGTATGACTTGTCTTGCATGGGTGGGGGCTGCACTGCACTGCTGCTCAGCTGGGCCAGCCACGGACCGGAGGGTGAGCACCCATGGCTCTCAGGCATAGGGAGAGTCACCTTCAGAGATCAACAAGCGTGTATTCAGGTCAAATACGATTTGTAGAAATAACCGTGAGACTATGCAATTGTGCTGAGAACATGTACGACGGAAATGCAACATATGCAACAACATTGAAAAAAAGATGAGCTTTTTAAAAAAATGCGCATTTACTGCTCCTGTGTTGCCTGAGCTCTTTCTCCCTGCATGTTGCGAACAGCCAGGCGATTTTCACCCACTTGCTATTTCCATACAGAGCACTTGATACAGTGAGTGTGTCACAAGCACAAGAGCTCAATAAGCCATAAAAGTATTTGTGCTATTTCAAAAGCACAACTTTCCAGTCTCACATGTATGAAGTAAAATTCATAAGCTGCAGACTTTACACTTGCGACATTGTCAATTCCATCATAGTTTGCTTCTCCTTAAGTGTCCAATTAGCATTGGTGCGTGACAATAATACAAGCATCCACTGTTACTAACAATGTTTGGGTTGTGAAGGTGTGTACATTAACCGGTGTTTACTGTACCATCTGTACTTTGAAAAAAACTAACCTAGCAACCAGCCATTAGGCAGTTTTCTGCCCTTGAAGCTCCCAGGAAGAGCACAGTCCATTCAGATGAGGCTGCCATGCGTGCTTCCAGGCCCCTTTGAGGTCGGCTGGATGATGACACCCCTACCATTGCGAAAGACTTGTAGATTTAGGGAGCACAAGTCCTTCCTATTTCTGTACAGGTGCTCCAAGTCATAAGGTGGCTTGATTTGCCAGTGCTTGCAATCGATGGATTCCAGGACCTTACGAAAGTCTGCGATCTGTGAAGAGGCCAAATACGATATATTAAAAAAACCATCATTGAAAGCGCTCTTAATACATATTTGGCAGTAACATCACTTAGTCAAAGCTATCAAATATGCTATATTCAATTTGCAACAAACTGAAGCCCCATGTAAGCTTTACATACCGCAAGATATGTATGTCCTTGTAAAGTATAGTGCTGCCACAGCAGTAACCTTCTATACAAGTAATTTTGTAATATAAAGGGAATTCCTGAAGAAGTGCTTCATGGCTCCTGGAAAATAAATTCGCATCAATTATTTTTATCTCAACTGTCAAGCGTGGTAAACAGACAGGCTCCTCTTAATAACCAGATAATAACCTGCTTAACCCAAATCATAAACACTGCTGGTGTACTTGCTCATATTGCAATATATGTATATTGGCCATATATACGTATATACAAAGCGGTAGTAGTACATTTTTCGTACTGGAACTTAACATGGGGTGACATTACATCTGCTGGGATGAAAAACTTACAAACGTACGTTATAGCGCTACACGAATAACAACGAAATTAGTTGTGCAAGTTCAACTCACCGATGGCACAACGATATTAGCAGCCGTCAGCGTCATCGGAAATCCAATGTGCTCTGCAGCCACAGGCAAAAGACGTCTGTGGACAGGAAGCTGCCGTTGACGTAGAAATGCAAGGCTAGCAAGACGTGTACGTCCACTGGTGAAGCGTGAGAAATCGGCGTGGGCCGCTGTAGTCAAGGCTCCAGTGCCGAGCAAAACGACAGGACAAATGGACTTGAAAACCTGTAGTTAGCAGGTGCTGGTTTACGACTTCATCCAAGGCAAGGCACTAGTGAGAAGTGTGTTCTGTCCGGATCGAAGCGTGACGTTCACGTGCTTTCGCTGCCAGGTACAAGTCCAAGTTTTCACCGGAGAACAGTCAAGGCGTACTGCGAAAGCAGCCACATTTACAGGAGAATGTTTCGGCATGCGACTTCGGTTCGACACGTTATGACGTTCGGATTACGGTTATCACAAAAAGGAGAAGCAACGAGTTAAAAAAGAAAACGCCAAGCCCAGCGCCAAATCCTTAAAGCCCTCATAAAGCACCATCGCAACTTCGTAGGACGAAACACGGTTATCAACGCTTTTATATTCTGTCACACGGGCACAGCCTCTTCACAAGTCTTGGAAATGTCAACACAGCACCACTGTTCACAACGCACATCGTTTCACTCCCAAACACTGCATTTGCCTGGACTGCTCACAAGAAAATAGAAGCGCACGGGCTAACCCGTGGCGAAGCAAGAACCAAACACAGAGCGTAGTTCATGCGTTACCGTGCGAGCACAGAATCACTCAAGTAACGTGCCGAAATGTTGTCAATTCGAAATGCCGCACTGCACCTCACTGAGACACTGTGAAGCGAAGCAAACGAACTGTTACCGACACTCAAACACGCACTGCAGGCTCCTCGAATGCTAGTTACCGTCGGTACACAGGCGCCGATCCCCGCTTCATACACACACCGAGGCACAGGCTTCGCTACGCTTCACCGCGCACCAAGAGACACTGTCGTCTGTCTTCACACTGATTGCGCGCACCGGAAAAGCAGCGGTATTCACAGCACATCCAGTCGAACGCTGAAGGAACTCATGCGTTTGCGAAAATCGGCGCCGACACCTACAGTTTACGGCGCCATGTTGTTCTTACAAACTGCGCAGCAGGGGGTAGGCGCTAAGACAACTTAGAAAAAGCTCTTTCGCGTTGATCGCGAGAAGATAAAAAGTTCTCTTATGTGCGAGGGGGAAGATATGACGAACACGACAGGAGCGCGCGATGAAAGAAGTGTTTTGTCAACGTCATAAGATGGGCTGTTGTAGAGAGTACTGCTTCCCAACCAATCACGAGTTGCACCTCTCGCCCAAGCCGTCGTCTGCTATCGTTTGTCGTCTGCTACGATAGTAGCCTCCTGCGGGGGTTTCGCCTTATCTACGCGATGATTTCCAGGTCAAGCTGACGCTTCTGAGCTCAAAATACATATATGAGCGGGTGAAGCCACCTTTAATTGATATTCTCAGGCCAAGTTAAATGGCAGTTAATAATCAAAGGGACATGAATTCGGCAAAGGTTTGTTTATACTCGAGAATCGTGAGCATTCGCACTTATTTTCGACGTCATTTCAAATTACTGGAGTCATTTCTTTCTGACTACTTGCCACATTAACGCGTTCCGTTTCGGTTTCCGAACAGTGAAGGTCGAAAAGCTCGATTTGTTTGGGATTTCGTGCGTAATCACGCACATCTATAATATGCTGTGATAATGCAATGTACGAGCTCGCTCTGGATCTGCCCAAAGTGCATAGCGACAGCTGCATTTCGGAGATCGTGCCTATTGGTCAGTTAAAGCCAATCCAACTAGACAAGTTATGGAATCACATAATAGGCTTTAATAATGGCTAACTGAAATGCTCCGTTCAATATTATTACCAATAACACGCAGCTGATGTGCTCCTCTGAACCTCTTTGGTGGTAATTTCGACCAATGCTGCGTACATCATCATAAGTTGGACATCTCATTGGAGGAAGTAGGACGCAACACAACAACATAACAAAAAAATGTTGACCAAATACCGCACCGCTTTCGACTTCATCGACCATTCATGTAGAACTTTGGTTTTAATCCAACCACAAGCCTTTGCATGCATAATTTTTCGCCATTGACAACCAATAGGCTTCTTTAATTACTGCGACTCACAGCTTATTGGACGACTACGAGTGTCAATACTGTCCATAGCGTTCAAGCGAAACAACACACGAAACTCAAAGCGCCGAAATAAATTAAAACGTGCCAGCAGTCATCAAGCAGCCTTACATGGCCGTGAATTAGCTTAAAATCAGCCATGGCACCAAGATACCCGCCGCAGTTGCATGTTCTAAACAGCCATATTGTTCGTAAGAGTGGTCCGGACCACTCTTGGGATTTCCTCGTAGCCACGCTGTTTCTGCGCAATTTTTTTGCTTCGTGAATCCACTTACGAGCCTTTTTCAGTGACGTCACCAAATATAGCAACTGCATCACCATCGCTGGCATGCTCCTTGACAGTCGCAGCGCGCTTTACCGCAGCGGCCGATGTGATAACGACGGCTCTTACGACGTTTTTTTCACTTCGTGAATCGACTTACGCGACAAAATTTCTCTTACGCGACAATTTGCTCGTAAGTGAGCTTTGTGAATTCGGCCCCTGTCTTTCAAACGCCGCTAGCAACCATGCGTTGCGGAGAAGCTTACGCTGGGGACAATTTTTGTATTTCTCGATGGCGCCGCTGCAGCGAACTGGACTGACACTAGTCATTCAAATTAAAGTAAATCACCGGTCTTCGACACGCCGAACATGTCGACCGGTGACCCGGTAGGCATGTCACCTGCAAAAACGGAGTGAGTCTTCGCGACATAACCATGGTTGCTAGCCAGACCTATGCGCAACTCTGCTACCGAAAGGTAGCATATACAATGACTCTAGAACAATGCGGCAAGCTGCGCCTCTAAACCGCTGCCTTCAAAATTACCTCTGGCAGCGTGCCGTTCACTCGCCGACTTCTGGCATTCAAAATAGCCCAGGTTAGCATTGACGTTAAAATGAGCAAATGCATGGCGCGCTATCTGCCTTTGGAACACCGCTATTGTTAATGAGAAATAAAACTTCAGCACACAAGAAGTTACAGCTGCAGTGATAGCACGAACGAACACTAAGAACTCTGAAGCAACATATTTTGCAGTTTGTTTGGACAGTAGCTAGCGTATGTGATGCGGTTCTATACGAAGGCTTTACTGCTAAAGACCACAATCTTTTATAATTTTGGGCGTATTGCGCCGATGTGTCGCTTTGTTCTCGAAAAGATGGTCGGGTTATCTCGCCTGAAGGTCAACAATATCTCGTTTGAACTCCCGGATTTCTCGTTTTAAGTGTCCGTACTGTCAGGTGTGAGTGCCCAGGTAAAGGTGGCGGCATTTTGCTCAATATCACTTGAAGACCGCCGACAACAAAAGCTAAAAAGCATTTCGTATTTGAAAATAGTCCTCGTATACTCTTTCAGCTAGCATAGAATAAAAATGTAAAGCTAACGTAACTATCTAACATATTGCGATCTGCTACAAAGTTTGGAACCGTAGATGTAGACATCACAAAGTTATCACCACTTGGAAAATTTGGAAACGTCACGGAGCAGGCGCAGCAAGCTTCAGTGACTAGTTATGTTGAGATTACATGCATAGAAATTTGTACGCACTTCCTGATTACGCGGAAGGAAAGGTCGCTAAGGTATTGATTGACTAGTTTTACCTTTAGGTTGCGTATACATTCGCGCTTGCTTTTTAATTTATTACGGCAATGAGAAGAGGATCCTCGACTGACCACAAAGTGCATTGAATGAAAATGTCAGGTATTATCCCTAAATTCGGTACTGCAGGAAATTACCAAAACAATAATTGAAAAGGGATATCGTCTTTTTTGAAGATGTTAATGGGACAATAACTTATTAAGCATAACATATATCATGTTACTCTAAAAAGTGTAAAGTGAGATCATTGCTGCTATACAAAGATTATAGCTAACAGAGTAAAGATCAGCAGCGCGAGAAATGTAATGTTTAGCCTCAACAACTACTTTAGGCACACATGCGTACAAATAATGATAGACAACGAATGACAAGAGGCGCGCCTGCGCTTAACTTACAACGTAAGTGTTTAACAAACGAAAATTGTCGCTGAACACCGGATCAATGTCGCCGCTTTTATAAGGCTCCTCCGTCGGCGTTGATTTTACTGCGCCTTCGTTGGTAAAGTCCACCCCAAAAGAAAAGATCCAACCGTTCTTTTGAGGATGAAGCTGATAAGTTTGTCCTTATACGAGGATTTCGATTTGAAAGATATCTTCAAGTCTGGAGGACCAAATTTCGCTTCGATTCTGAAAAAAAAAAAGAAGAGTGGAACAGTTGTGCGTGTAGAAGCATATGTTTATTCAATACTAACAAAAACTAATGCTGTAGCTGCAGTGCTTTGTTTATTTTCGTTTGGTTAGCTCGGTGCGTTAATCAGGTAACATGAATGTTCAATTCTGGACACACTGCAACGACGATTGCCATTTTATGACTACTAAAGCATAGTTCTATGCCGCGGCTTGAACAGGATAGCTAATGACTAACCCTAGTAAGAAAGGCACGAATATTGAATACAGCGAAATAGCGAGCAGTTACGTATTTCCATTAAATCTGTTTTGATTAGGTTCTTTGACCATCCTCGATACAAGGCTCGTTCATGCAACTTAGTGCTGAATTGCAGTGAATAAGGACGGATTTATAAAACAACCGACAAGGCAAACGAGCCTTAACTTCCTGCAAAAAGCAAAAGAAACCGCTTGTTGTTGGATGTTACCGTTTGTCTATGTACGTCTTCTTTCTGTCCGTGTTTATTTACGCGCTGCAATTCACGGACAGGTAACAGACGCTAGAAGAACTGCTGTGAACTTCAGGCACACAGATATGTAACACAGCTGATGCAGTGTCTCCTAAAAACAGCTGGCGGAAGCAAACACGGAAGCGTATTTTGTTCCTTAGAGGCAAGCTGCCAGCATCTTCCTGGCTTTATTGTACTTGACGCCCTGAATAAAAAAATATGTGTAATGATTACAGCGAGTGTTGGAGAAGTTGCGCACACGTGGAGCTCCAGAACGGTTTGTGGAGATTGGTCTCCTTGGCAATAAAGGAGAGCTAACCACCGAAATTTTCCTTATTGTATACTCATTGAACTGAAACAGCAATGAAAAAAAAAACGCCAGCCCTGCGCTGAAACCGCAGCACAGTTACAGCGAAAGCTGGAAGAGCGGCGTTGCTTGCTTGCTTGCTTGCTTGTTCCTTGCATTTGGCTCACACCCACACCGGGGGATTGGCCAAGAAGCCGGCGGTTACAGTCAATTGGAACATTGGGTTAAAAAAGAAAATCAGGGAAAGGGAAAGGTGGCATTTTTCAAGTAGAATAAGGTGATTCTCGTGATACGAGAAAAGGAAATAACGAAATAAATAAGATTTTGTTTTCGGGGAAAGGGGATGGGAAACAATAAATTGATAAACAAAGGATTAGCAAGGAAATCTCATCGTGTCAATCAGGAATTCGCAGAGGGCCCCGCAGACGTTCCTTTTACTGAATTCCAATGAAGCAGCCCCAAAGAAGAGGATATTTAGAGTACTTAGTGGTAATCCTAATTTTTTAAATAAAAATTTCAAAGCATTTTTTCCTTTGGTTTTTAAAACGGTGGCATCTTAGAAGATAATGGTCAATATTTTCGGGTTCGTTACAGTTGGGACACAAAGGGGATGGGACCAGACCAGACCTGTTTAAGTAGAAATTAGGCGGTGGAATACGACATCTTAATTTAGTGATGGATACTTCCAATTTACGCGTGGGACACCATTTATTATCCCACGCAAATTGCAAGTGTGAATATTCTGAATTCGGTATTTTAATCTTTTCTGAATCTTCAATAAGAGAAAATTTTCTGAACCTCGCCGCTGTGACATAAGCTGTAGGAGGCATAACTGACAAAACTGGGCCTTCAAGGGATACTCTCGCCAGTGAGTCAGCCATCTCGTTTACAAATATTCCACGATGACCTGGAACCCATATGAGCCTCACTAGGCGAATGTTTATGGGGATTAATGACCTGAATGTGTTTGGAATAACTGACTCCGAAGTTGTAGTGAGGGACGAACACACAGATAATGAATCGGTCACTATAACAGCTGTCGAATGATTTTCGGGAAGTTTTTGAAGGGCTAAAATAACTGCCATTAACTCCGCTTCAAATATAGGAGTATAATCTGGAAGGCGTAATGAATATGACCAGGATAATGATTGGGAGAAGATACCCACACCTGCTCTCTTATCATTCATGGATGCATCTGTTGCAATTACGTTATTAATTCCTAATTGTAAGAGATGATGTTCGAATACGCCAATGAAATACTTAGAGGGCAAGAATTTCGCATTTGCTGGGAATATGTCGTCGAATTCTATTTTTACATTGGATGTGGATTTATCTAATGGAATGATTTCGGAGATATTAACATTTAGGGGTTCCAGCAATGTTTGAACAAACAAAATCTGAGGTTTATGAAGACGGGACCAGTGCTCATTGAAAAAAGCACTCGATTCAGCAAAAAATACGAATTGCAACCGTCTTGGAGTAGCTTCATATAATTTTAAATATGTTTTAACTGTCAAAATACGGAATCTGCAAGCAAGAGTGGGTACCCGAGCTTCTTGATACAGCACGCTATTAGCTGTAAATTTAGGAACACCAAGACAACTCCGAAGAGCTTGGCGCTCTAAGAGAACCAAAGGATTAATCTTATATGCTGGCCCACCAGAAAAAAGCACGCAACCAAATTCAAGAATTGGGCGAGCGTACATACGGTAAATCATGATCAAAGTATCTCTGCGTAGGCCGGAACGGAGCCGACCAAGTTTAGTTATCATTCCGACAGCGCGTGTAGCCTTAGCTTTAACATGTTCAATGTGACTACGCCAGCTCAGTTTTTCATCATATATTACTCCCAGATATTTAATACAGTCCACTTGAGGAATTCTTTCTTGCCGATAATGAAGAGAAATATTAAGAGGCATATGTAAAGGAAAAACAATTATGGCACTTTTGGTAACGTTTGGAGCAATAAAATTTTCTATCTTTTAAAAATTCGTACAGCCAATTTGTAATATATTGCGGAAAATTTAATTCGTTGAGGGCATTAAGGAGAATGATATGTTCAACGCTATCATATGCCTTGGCTAAATCTAGGGTTACTAAAGCCGATAATTGTCTTCTGTGCCGGGCAAGCTTAATACGAGCCTCTAAATCGACATGTGCACACCATATCGAGCAACCGGGTCGAAATCCAATCTGGCACGCTCTAAGTATTGCATTATCTGTGATAAACTTCATAATTCTTATGTATAAAATTCTTTCTATTAATTTAACGACATGGGACGTTAGAGCGATTGGTCTAATGTTGTCTATCTGCATTCCCGCTCCCGGTTTTTTAAGAAGGGGAACAATTTTTGCAAGCCTCCAGTCAGGAGGAATCCAGCAATTTCTAAGGGAGTGGTTGACGACGTTAAGAAGATCGTCTGGAGAGATATCAAATAATATTTTTAACATCTCTGACGTAACTCCATCTGGGCCTGGAGCTGAATTGGGGAGAAGGCGAATGACATGCGCAAGCTCTTCCATATTTACTTCGATAAAATCGTTCACACATGAATGCTTTACAAACTTTAGTGGCAACTGTGATGTAAATCGCTTTTCAAGGCCCGATGCAACTTTAGTTAATAAATCTGCCAATTCCTTAGGTGAAAGAATAACCGAGTCAATGTTTATGGGCGCTGCAATAGCCTTACGACTACGAAGAAATCTAAACAGAGCTTTTTTGTTACCACTCTTGGATAGAAAATTATATCGTTTTTCGTCATATTCATCTTTCGCTAATGATACTGTTCTTTTGAACATAGCTTTAGCGTACAAATAATTTCGCCAATTAGTAGGACTTTGGTTTATAAGAAGTTTCTTCCAGGCCGCTTTTCGGCGTCTATAATCTCTTGCACAATCCGAATTCCACCACGCACACACTGAATTTCCTTTTGCTGACGATATAGTGAACTGTGATTTTGTTATGGTACGTTTTAAAACTGAGCAAAGACTCATAGCTTTAACATTTCTCTCCATACTGGACAATGATGACAAAGTTGACTGGAAATTCTTTTTAAATTTGGAGTAGTTTACAAAATTTTGCACCTGGTAGTCTGCCGATAATACTGGGATCTTGACTTCAAATACAAGTGGACGGTGATCACTACTTGTAGCAGCATCAAGCACAGTCCAAGACGAGATTAAAACGTTTGAGCTAGCGAATGTTATATCTAGGACGGATCTCGAGGTACATCGAACAAAAGTGGCAACTTTGGAATTTAGACATATAAAGTTGTTTGTGTTAGTCCAGTCAAATAGCCGTTTTCCCGATGTGTCTGTGCGGAAACCCCACGACACATGATGGGAGTTGAAGTCTCCCGCAAACAGAATGTTCTTTTTGCAGAAGCTCAGAGTGACATCAAGAGCGCTTTCATCATGTATCCCAGTCGGAAAATAGTTATTAACTATGGATAGTGGAGCGCAGCCAGGAAGGTTTAATTCCACTACTAAAACTTCATAGTCAGATGACATTGCTTTATAAGCTATCTTCGCTCTATGGCAAAATTTTGAAGAAATGAAAACAGTTAGACCTCCACCACGTGAATTTCTGTCCAATCGAAAGCGTTGATAATTTTTTAAATAAAAGTTTTGATCAGCTGACAACCAAGTTTCTTGTAAAAGTACAACGTCGGGAGATTGCTGAGAAGTAAGGTATAATAAATCTGTAGCTGCAGAGATAATTGAACGGCAGTTCCACTGAAGCACCCAAAGACACCCTATGATGATAGACGAGCAGCGGAAACTGCCTGCTCTAAAATACTTTCTTTCAACAGGTCAATCCTAGTCACGGATTCCTTCACACACTTCTTTGTTTTTGGATTCGAAGAATTATGGATCTTGTTAGTAGGCGATCTGGTGCGTTTGAGATTACGGGCATCCATATCAACGTCCCACTTGCCCATTGAATCTGAATCAGAGATGTAATCTTGATCAGTCTTCTGAGAGGAAGACGATCCTGCTCCATAATTGGTGGGGGCAACAATCTGATGTTCAGCAGGCTTATTGATTGGAGCGATAGGAGTTTGGAAGCGCTTTGTGATCGCCTCAGAAACACCAGCCAACTGGGAAGATATAACCTGAGTCAATGAGTCGGACAGATTTAGTAGAAATTTTTCGAGAACCTTTTCTACCGCCTTCTCTACCACAGCTGAAATGGAGTGGAAGAATGTTGCGTCCATGCCGAGAGGCTGACGGGCTGTTACACCGGCATATCCCTGTGTCCTGCTTTGAACTTCTGCTAGCGCTTCTCGACGAGAGCATCGTCTCCTTTCAATAATTTCTAGCACCTGAAGTTCTTTCGATCTCGCAGGGCAGCTAGGATCGTCTGTAAAATCCGAAGACTTCGTTCTAATATATACCGGGTTTAAGGACAATACGCCTGAAGATATAGAGCAGCGCGTCCCAACGCAGCCGTTTATTCCAGTCAAAAAAAAACCCAAGCTCCGCGTGCCACGCGCCGTTTCTCGTCTCCCTCTTCTTCTAGCGTGCGCTATGTTTTGTGTTATTAACATCGTCAGCAGAGTGATTTGCTTTACATAAGCAACATGACTCATTGCCTGACTGGCACTCATCAGCACTATGTTCGGCCCCACAGATGCGGCATCGAGTATCAGAACGACAACCGTTGACACTGTGTCCATAACGCCAGCATTTGGAGCACTGTAAAGGACGAGGAGCTAGAGCTTCGACCCTGTAGATAAGCGGCCATGCCTTGATCTCCGAAGGGCGATTTGTCCCAGCAAATGTGGCGATCACTGTTTCAGTAGGGACTTTCGTATTGTCTACTTGTCTGGTACACCGGTACACAGAAATTACTCCTGCAGGGGAAAAAATGTCCAAGACTTCTGCTGGACTTAGGCTTGTGTCTACTCCACGGACTAAACCTTTGCAACATGCTAGATGAGGTGGGATAAAACAGCTCACCGGATGTGAGGCAAAAGTAGTGCACTTCAGTAGGTCTTGAATACAAGCCTGGTCTGGTGAACAACATAGGACCCCCCGCGTCCAAACTGACGAACTTCGGTTATCAGTAAGGAATGAGGAGTGATCGCACGAAGTTCTGTCTGAATGGCCTTGGGGTTCTTCATACGGATGAATCCACCATTGGTCGGCACCAAAGCAACAGGAACGCTGCGGTTTCCATCGCGGAGAAACAATTCCAAGGGCAGATCCTGAGGGGAAATAGATGCAGACCAGAGGGAAGCCCTCTGGCCCGGAGAAGAGACAGACATCAAAGAAAACGGGAAGTTACACTTAAATGAGGCGTGCACTCAAGACAAATATGAAAGGATAGGGAAATCAGATAAAAATAACCGCCGGCTACTTGACCGCAACCCTGGAAACCGTCAACACCAGGACAGGCAGCTCTAGGTCCCGTTGTAAGGTCTCTTGGGGTTACTAATACAAGTACACTAGCAAGGTACCCACTACACCATAAATCTAAATTTTTGTGAAGTCGGGAGGCACCTACTAAGCCATTATTCGTCACTCTGCGGGAGCGCGAGGCACCAGCTATACGTCTGTAAGGCATTATGTGCACTTTTGTTGAAGCGACGACTGATGACGACGAATTATGGCTCAGCCCTTTGTAATGGGTTGGAAGCTTTAAACGGCCCACCAGTTATGTAATTTGCATTGGGTGACGCCCGGTTGCTATTTCCCTCTCCCGCCATGCTGTATAACACACGTTGAAGTGGGAGAGAGGGGGGGGGGGGCGAATAACTTTACTGAGACCCCGAGGAAATGGATCATGCGCTTATGGGCTTCCTTGGCAACCAATACAAGTGCACTTGCGAGGAACCCACTACGCTATAAATCATTGTAATTTTTCAGAAGTAGGGAAGCAGGCACTGCCGTTTTTCGTCATTCTACAGAGAGCCGTGGTACCTGCTAAACGCATGTAAGGCATTATGCGCACTTTGTTGATGCTGTGCCTGATGACGATAAAGAATTATGGCGGAGCCCTTTGTAATGGGTTGGAAGCATTCAACAACCTACTCGTTGCGCAATTCTCATTGTGTGACGCCTGGTTACAGAATTCGCGTTGTGCGACGCTTGGTGCTTATTTTATTCTTCTACCGCGCTATATTGCATATGTTAATATTCTTCCTTCCCGACATGAAGCCGGTATAGGACCTTTTTGCAAAGCAGTTTCAAGCAACGACATGGCTCAGAGGTTGAATACTGAGCTCCCACGCAGAGGGCCCAGGTTCGAACCTCGTTTCA
>NC_051186.1:121502512-121529707 GCF_013339695.2 Rhipicephalus sanguineus | reverse complement strand
GAGCTCCGCACGAGGGCCAGCGCGCATGCCGAATGAAGAAGAGTGGTTAGAGGTCAGTGGCTCGTGATATCGACAGACTCCGCGTTCGCCCTCTTTCGTTTTCGTTCACTCTTCCTGGTCGAAATGCGCAGTGGGACGAGACACGGAGAGAAAGGCAAGACAAACGAGCGCAACTTGCGTTGACTTGCCTTTCTCTTCGTGTCTCGTCCCGCTGCGCAGTTCCACCAGAATAAACTCGTACCAACTCGCCCAACTCTCCACGCTGCTCGTTCACTCTATCGGTTACGCCGAAGAAGGTGCACTCCCGTATTGCTGTAATGTGCCATGATTATACTGCTTATACAATGTACTGTAACGTGTCACGCAACACAGTGTTAATGATGTGCTGAAACCAGTCATGGGCACGTTACCAGTAAAAAAGTTAGTGTTACAGTTACAGTTACAGTTACCTAAGCCAAAAAAAGTAATTCTGTTACAGTCACATTTACCAAGTTTCCAAAAGTAGCTTGTGACAGTTACAGTTACCGTGAAAAAATAACGCCGTTACTTTTCCGTTACTGTACAGAATACTTGATTACATACAAACATTTATTTAATATTAACGAGCGAAGTAGAAGGGCGAGTGTGTAACGAGTGAAGACGACGTCCAATTGAGTCTATTAAGGCGAAAGCCTGTAATGTCTCATGCTCATATCCGCCCGTCTGTCCCTCCGTCCGTGCACAGTCATGATACAGACCCACAATTGTGTCGCTGATTTCATTTCGGAAACATGAACGTCCTGGTAAATTTGGTTCGGTATCCTAACATCGCTGCTCGGCCAAACATAATATTAACAGTAACGACGAACCTTTCATTAAACTCTTTAAAAAGTTAGCGAAAAGCTTGTAACCACTAGCAAATAATAACAGCAGCTGTTACTAACTTTCTTAGACCATTACTAAGTTTTTGATGTCTTTTTACTACCTACGTTAGCAGACATAACTTGCAGTGGTTACTACCTCTTGCGTACCGTTACTAACGTTTTGCCATGCACCTGTTAAACGAACTTCTTGAAAGACCCTTAGAAGTTATCATTACGAGCTTTTTAGATGCGAAGCAGCTTTTGCGCTGGGCTTTGTCCGTAGTTCCATTGGCGGCCGTCCGCTTTCTAAAACCTACCATAGCCATCTATAACACATTGAGCGCGCGCTCGCGCCAAGGAGAAGTTTTCTTCGTCTTGTTCTTCGACCGCGATGATGATGATACGTGCAGAGCACTTTAGGGGCCCGGGATGCCGTATGCTGTCCTAGCTTGGCGTAACGCAGAAAAAACCACGTGTGCTGGCACGCGCTAGCGCGTTCGGGCCTGTGTAAGGGGCTAGGTAAGACGCTCTTGCCTCCCCCCCTTACACTCTCTCAGCAATCACGTGATGGCGTATTCAGCTCTACAAAACGAAGTCTCTGTCAGCGGTTATAACACGTGGCTTGGCGCTTTCACCCAAGTGTGCAATATGGCGGGTTTGTAAAATGACGCCAATAAAATTAGGAAAGTCAATCCCGAGCATACATTTTCTGCAACAACGCGACCATCATAATTTAAGATGGCAGTATTTCTCAAATTAGCTTCAGCGATTCAAAACACTACAGCGACCAAAGGCGTTCTCGCCAACATTAAAAGGAACCTGGAGAGGCCAACGGCAGTACGATCGAACGAAAAATATTGAAGGGGCCGGAGACGAGAGGTAGGGCAGGACGCCCTTTCCAGATTCCGTCGTGTCGATGAAGGAACGAGCCACTTCGATACAAGACTGCCGACTCACTGTTGAGCACTCGCCCGCTCGTCGTATGCGTTGCCGTTATCAGCCGGCGATTACCGGTTCGCGCTCGGTGGTGAAAGCCGATATTGTCGTCTGGCTTTGTGGGCGCTACGCTGTCGGTATCCATCGCGCGAATTTTGAATCTTCAAAGTCTGTACGCCACGTGGTGTGAAAAATGGTGAACTAAAAGCCATGTCCCGAATTGCTGGGTATGTTGTTGTGAGGTGATGCGCCGAAAGGCAAAGATGGCCTCCACGTGCGTAAACGAGGCTGCGGGATTCTGTGGCCAAAACGACGGCTGGTGAATCTGCGCCGTGGCGATGCCCTCTGCGTCGATCGTTGGTCTGTCGCTTGCGGTCTCGTCCATGATGTAGTGCTCACCCTGCAATCACATTCGGGTCATCACGTTATATGGACTGACGTTAGGTCCACTATAACAATGCGTGTGGCGGCAGGGAACCGTTCAAACCGATGCCAGGTGCAGAAGAAGATGATGATGATGACCTTTATAAATGGCTCACACTCACTCTGGGGGATTGGCCAAGAAACGTATAACTTATAGGTAAAAGTGGTCACATGTGAAAATGAGTTATAGAAGGTTAGAATATATTATTAATGCTAATTTAAAAATTCAGAATAAAAATCGCCCTGATTCAATTAAGAATTTTTGTACAGCGGAACAGACATCCCGGTGACAATGACCTAATGAGGAGGCTCCCAAGAATAGAATATTCGAAGTGATGAAATCTAATCTAATACGATTAAACGCTGCTTTGACAATGTTTTTCCTCGGTAAATTGAAGCGGTTACATGATAAAAAATAATGTTCGATTGTTTCGTCCTGGTTACAAAACGAGCAAAGAGGGGAAGGAGCCAGACCAGATCTATGCATATAAAAGTTTAATTTAGGAACGCGACATCGTAATTTAGTAAAAATAACTTCATCTTTTCTTGTTAAACAAATTCCTACGCCAAGGGAACAAGAGGTGTCGATATTCATTTAGATGAGTGAATAATGTTGTACCGGAATCTTGAATTATGGCACGCCTTCTAAATCTGTCACGAATTATGAGTGCCGATGTGGGGATATTCGATAGTATCGGACCACTGAGAGCGGCTTTCGCCAGAGTGTCCGCCATTTCGTTCATTTTTATCCCTTTTTTTCGTACCCATATTATTCTGATTAAAGTTACGTGGGAGGGAACAAGAAAATGAAAAGTACGTGATAATTGAGAATTGAGTGCAGAAGCAAGACTATTCTTTATTCTCTTTCCTTTTTTTTAACCTCGCAGCCCGCAGCACGAGGAACGGGGAGCATGCGCATGCACATGCGCCGCTAGAAGCACAATCACCAACCGGATCCGAGGTGTGTGTGTCGGCTTCCACGACGACAGCTGCTTTGGGGACTCGGTGTGAGCAGCGGATGTCGATCCTCGCTTGCGAGCCTGCGTCTGCGCGGCGGCCACCAAGCCTCGGGCTTCATTTTAACTAGTTTATCTTGCATTTGGCGTACAGTGATCTGCAGATACTCGTCTTCAGCTGGTATGGGGTCTTGCCGTGCTTCTGCGACCTCGATTTCAGCCCACTGCATCGTGTTAGGGCCCTAGGCTGTCTTCGTGAACGCTGCCATGGCTGGGGAGCCCCGGCGTAAGCCTGGCCGGCGTTGGGCTCAGCCGGGCTAGGCGTCGCGTGATCTTCAACCAGTCGGCAAATTGCCGCAAAAAAGGCTTACTTGGACAAAATAGGCATCCAGAGGTTCCTGACGACTTCACGGAGACGCTGAGATCAGTTTCCGGAGGATAGCTGTCGAATTTCCACAACATTAATCGAATTCCGACGGAGCCGACGTGACGTGCGTCCGACTGCCGCCGCGACGGAACGCGTATCTCGGGAGCGCGGCCACACGCGCCGTGTTACCTCGAACAGTGGCCGCGCCTGTACCTGTTTATATACACAAAACGATGCTTTTGGCCGCGCAAAATGTAAACAAAGAAACATACGAGTAAGTAAAGCGCTATATCAGTCGAGGCAAACGCTTACGTCATGCGTTCTTCGAGCCCAGACCAATCGCTTGTGCCCAAAATGTTCGTCCGCTTTTGGATCGGATACAATATGACGCCCCTCAAACACTTACGCTAATACCCCCTTTTTTGTGCTGGAAACCAGACAGAATGGGACAGCTGGGAGCAAAAAAGATGATGGGGTATGGGTATGGGTGTGACGATGAAGCAAAAGCATCGCGCGAAGAAAATGCACAATTTGCGTGTATGAAATAGTGGCCATTTTATCTCCTATTTTAAGTGGCTGGTGAGCTTTGAAAGCGTCAGGTGAGCTTTGAAACACCCAGTGTGCTTATAGGCGTAGTGAAGTCCAGCGTTGCGAATTCATTTAATTGTATTGTTTTACTGCGCTTGCTTCGGATACGATGTAAATGAGCCCCATTTCTGTAAATAAAAGAAAACCTTGTACACATGGTTAGTCAAACGTTGGACATCCAATGTACTGCATACGTTGATTAGTCACCATGACAGATATTGTTAATGTATACACAATACAAAGAGCTGCCCCTTTACCTTACTTGCGCAGGAGAGAATTTCGGCATGTCTAGCCCGCGTTTCAGAGAAAGATTGGACAGGGGAAGTGGAGAGGGGGAGGGGAGAGGGTATGTGGAGAGGGGGAGGGGGAGGGTGAGTAGAGAGGGGGAGAGGGTATTTGGAGAGGGGAGGGGAGAGGGGGAGTGGAGAGGAGGTGTGTGGAAAGGGTATGCGCATGCGCAGTAAGGGCGGTCACGCCGCACACCACCACCACCACCACCACCACCGGATTGACCTCCGCCTTAAGATACTTCGCATCTAAAAAATTACCACGTGACTGCCACCTAATGCGCGGTGCTTTTAGCGTCCTCCGATGTAAGTTGAACGAAGTATCAAATACTATTCCGTGCCCAGAGGTCAGTTAAACAGGTAATTGGTGACTGTGACTACGCACGCTTAACAGTACGCACGCTTAAGGTACGCACGCTTAACAGTTTCGTTCAGGTGACTCAAAATTACTGCGCACGCGTGGCGTTTACCGTTTATCGCGTGGCGTTTTTCTTTCAGTGAAGTTCAGTTATTAGACAGCGCTCGTACTGTGTCCGCTCGTCTTGTGTCTCCGTCACGTTCGCGCTGATTTTTACAAGTGTGCATCGTTTCCAACTCGCCCACCTCTCTACGTTACTGCACGTTGTGTCGACATGTGTATGCAATTCCCCGCAGGGGAATTTCATACAGACGTTTGCGCAAGCAGGTGTTCGGTGAGCCGCGTCAAAGCGAAGCCTAGCCAACGGCGGGATTTAACCCCCCTACGACGCCCAGCCGTGCGGGGCTTAGCCGTGGCCGGGGAAAATGGGAACCTAGGGGTTGGGTCGACGCTGGGTTACTGGACATTTAATACCCTTCGGCAGAGGCAAGACACTGGTTTCCCCTGCTTCACGTAGACGGCACCCCTTGGCTGAACAACCCGGGAGAAATAGGCGGACGCCTTTTCCTGCCCGCCTGTACCGTCCAATGAGATGTTAATTGCTTGATTTCTATATCGACTGCCAGGATTAACATCTCCAGTCATCTTGAGATAACTGACGCAACAGAAAAAGTAATTATATTGGTAGTGACGAAACATGGCGTTTACCCTATTTTTGAGCAGTTTCGGGCACATTTATTGTAGGGATGGTTGACAAAAAGTTTTATTCGGTTTACGGTTAGTCATTTATCGATTTGGTCATTAATCGATAATTTGATTTTTATGAAACTTTTCTCATCCATAATTTGATTGATCTATTTTGTTGACAGGTGCTATCAAAAAGGCTGAACCACGGTTTATAGTACATACAGGGCCCTACTTATTTGCTTAATAGGTGGAGCCATGACGAAAAAAAATCACGCCATATCCACGAAGTGACTGACGATTGAGGAGCTGGCTCGCTAATAATCGGGTAAACCGTGAATTCTCCGTAAAATTCCTCTACTGTAATACAAAGACGTCAACGTTGCTATAGTAGCGATTGTGGTCAGGTTGTTGTCGAACCACAAGCTGTCGCAGACCTTGCAGCTGCGGCTGACCACGTGGTCAACGAAATCGCGCTTGACCAGCGCGTCGGCGCCATTAACATCAGGTAGCGACCGCTTTCGGCGCTTGGCCGCTGCATCCCGCACCCGTACCTCTTCGAGGTTTTCTTGCCGCCGTTTCCGCACTACTTCGGCTTCGCTGGTTTGTATCTCGGGGTCCGCACGACGCTGACGTCTCTCTGCGGCCTCGCGAGCTCTCGCCGCAGGGTCTTGGTGGCGAGCCCGCTGCTGCTGCCTCTGCCTTGCGAGCCCTCCGGTCCGCCGCCTTGTCTTCTTCTTTCATGTTATTAGTATCGAAGCGCACAGCCGGAGTGGAGCGAGCGCCGCATGCTACCGTTGACTCTGCTATATGTGATTTTGCCTGCGTTAATCTCATCATCAAGGCGCTCGAAGAACAAGAGGAAGACTTCTCTTTCGCGCGAGCGTGCGCATGCTACACTTGTCTATGATATATGTGGTTTTGCCTGCGTTATTATCATCATCAAGACACGCGAAGAACAAGAGGAAGAAGACTTCGCTTTCGCACGAGCAGCGCCTGTAGCGGTCGCCTCCGGAAGTAAGGATACGCTTACGGCGCGGGACTTTGCCCCAGCTTAAGAACCTGGCGAGCCAGCTCCTAAAGAGACACAGGAATGGAATGGTTTGACAAGTGATGTGATTTGATTCGATTGATTTATAAGCTTAACGTCCCAAAGCGGCTCTGGCTAATACACACGCGGCAATGAACGTCTCCGGATGGTTTCGACCACCTGTATTTCCTTACCATGAACTGATATCGCACACTACACGAGTGTCTAACATTTTGCCACCAACAAAATGCGACCGCCGCAGGCGGGATCGAACAGGCGTCCTTAAGGGTCCTTAAGTGGCCGAGCACCGCAACCGCTGCGCCACCACGGCTGCTAAAATTGTTTTGTTGAACACTAAAAATGGGAACCAGGTGGATAAACAATTCACGTTTTGTTCCCAGACAGCACAAAGGAACCGATCTTGAACATGAAACAGCGCGCTTAGACAGGACAGAAAGTTACAAGAAGCACACAGACACAGCGCTGTGTCTGTGTGCTTCTTGTAACTTTCTGTCCTGCCTAAGCGCGCTGTTTCATGTTCAAGATGTACCAACTGGCCCGCGAACAATCATTGTTACAGTCAGCGCTGTGTCTGTGTGCTTCTTGTAACTTTCTGTCCTGTCTAAGCGCGTTGTTTCATGTTCAAGACGTACCAACTGGCCCGCGAACAATCATTGAATCGATCTTGTACGCTGTTGACCCTAACCTTGAGTGCCAATTAGACCCCCAGCTCCCAAGACGTATAGACACACTCATTTATTCGCCTAAGACTCGGAACCGCTTCACAAAGCAACTTCTTATTTCGGATTCATCGTGCATCATCGTCAACATGTTCGTTCGGCCACGACGACGAGGATGTGCATCATCTGTTGCTCGACTGTCCAAAGCACGACACACATAGACAGCGACTCGAGCAGGAACTTCACACGCTGGACTCTGAGCGAACGTTTTCCTTAGCGAAAATACTATGAGGCCCATGCTGACTAGGATAAACCGTAAGCAATGAAAGTGCTCCAGCGTTTTACAGCGAAAGCTGTTATGAGATCATTTCACCGGCCGTTTTTGGTGCCGTAGTTGTCCGCCGCCGCCGCCGCTGCCGCCGCCGCCGCCGCCGCCGCCGGTGTCCGTAACCAGTATCGCTCGAAATAAGAAAAAAAACTAAATAAGAAAAAAATTCCAGGATGGAACGAGGTTCGAGCCTGGCCCTCTGCGTGGGAGCCCAGTATTCAACCTCTGAGCCATGCCGGTGCTTGAAACTGCTTTGCAAAAAGGTCCTATACAGGCTTCATGTCGGGAAGGAACCACATTAGCATATGCAATATAGCCTGTTAAAAGAGTAGAATAAGCACCAAGCGTCGCACAACGGGAATTCTGTAACCAGGCGTCACACAATGCGAATTGCGCAACGAGTAGGTTGTTGAATGCTCCCAAACCCATTACAAAGAGCTCTGCCATAATTCTTCATCGTCATCACGCACAGCATCAAACAAAGTACGCATAATGCCTTACATGCGTTTTTAGGCAGGTACCACGGCTGTCTGTAGAATGACGAAAAATGGCACAGTGCCTACTGCCCCTACTTCTCAAAATTACAATGATTTATAGCGTAGTGCGTTCCTCGCAAGTGCACTTCGTGGTGCCAAGAAGCCCATAAGGCTCCCATGATCCATTTCCTCAGGGTCTCAATAATGTCAATTCTCGCTCTCTCTCGCCTCTAAGTTTCTCCGGTTAAAGTGTGTTATAAAGCGTGGTGGGACAGTTAAATAACGACCGGGCGTCACAAATATGCATTACGTAACTAGTGGGTCGTTTAAAGCTTCCAAGCCATTACAAAGGGCGCAACCATAATTATTCATTGTCATCAACCGCCGCATCAACAAACTGCACATAATCGCTTACATATATGGTACCTCGCTTCTCCGCAGAACAACAAATAATGTCGTGCTGGGTGCTTCCCAACTTCCCAAAAATTACGCTTTGTTGCGTAGTGGGGTACGTTGCTAATGTACCTGTATTAGTAGCCACTAACGGGCTCTAGAAATGCCGCTCTTCCAGCTTTCGCTGTGACTGTGCTGCGCTTTCCGCGCAGGCCTGGCGATTTTTTAATAAATGACTGGAGGAAAGAAGAGGTTGTAGCAATTCGTAAATTAGGTTACATATAGTCTAATTCTAACTACGGACCCATTTCTCCAAGCACTGCATCATGCAAGATCTTAGAACATGTAATTTGGAAATGCCTGACAGTATATCTTGAAGAAAATTGCATACTAACACCTAACCAGCATGGACTTAGACGCGGGATGTGAACAGTAACACAGTGACGTTGTTCACGACCTCGCGCGGTCGAACACGGTCAAACAGATGTTATGTTCGTAGATTTAGGCATACGTTTCATCCCTGTGTCACAGCTAGTTAATTGGGAACTAGAGGCGATTATTGGCACGGGAAGCCTTTCAGCTTGGATTGGTGATTTTTTTTAACCCAGCGTTCCCGAGTTGTCTTTCTCGAAGAAGCATCCTACGATATTGTTCCCATCTCATCTGATGTCGCACAAGGCTCGGTCTTAGAGACTTTCCTATTTTGAATTTATAGTAATGACATCGTCACTAACACAGAATTCAGCATAATATTTTTTTTCAGATGACTACACTACCTCTAAAGAAAAAAAAAACGTTATGAAGTTCACCTTACCCTACAGACAACTTAACGTGATAAACGCTAGGTTCGAACACTGACAAATGTATATTAACACTAGCAAATCCATGTTAATGAGTGTGACAACAAAGAAGAATACATCAAAATTTACTTACTCACTGAATGGCACTAAACTAATGTTTATGAACACAAGCATCTAGGACTAACTTTCACATGTGACCTGAAGTGGAACAGACACATTGCCAACCTCTCTTTAAAAGCCACCCGTAAGTTGTTCTTCCTTAAACCGTGATTGAAGCCTGCTCCAAGTCATATGAAACTCCTAAGTTATGCAACCTTTCTGCGGCCAAACTGGAATACGCTTACACTGTTTGGTTGCCTCACACAATGACTAAGGTAACTGATCTAGAAAAAGTTCAAAGAAAAGCGTTGCGGTTTACTCATAACATATATAAACTGACAGACTTGTCCACTGATCTTCTAGCATCATCCGGACTGGACACACTGACAGTCGGAGCAAAACAAGCTGGTTTGAAATTGATACATAGACATCTCCAGAAGCGCTTTAACATTGATTCTTCAGTTTACATCACTTTATCTGATTAACGGATATCACAAGATAAACGCAATAAAACACTCGCTGAATACTTTTGCAAGTGTCACACACTTAGATATTCTTTTTACAGCGAAAGCTGTTATGAGATCATTTCACCGGCCGTTTTTGGTGCCGTAGTTGTCCGCCGCCGCCGCCGCCGCCGCCGCCGCTGCCGCCGTCGCCGCTGCCGCCGCCGGTGTCCGTAACCAGTATCGCTCGAAATAAGAAAAAAAAAACTAAATAAGAAAAAAATTCCAGGATGGAACGAGGTTCGAACCTGGGCCCTCTGCGTGGGAGCCCAGTATTCAACCTCTGAGCCATGCCGGTGCTTGAAACTGCTTTGCAAAGAGGTCCTATACAGGCTTCATGTCGGGAAGGAACCACATTAGCATATGCAATATAGCCTGTTAAAAGAGTAGAATAAGCACCAAGCGTCGCACAACGGGAATTCTGTAACCAGGCGTCACACAATGCGAATTGCGCAACGAGTAGGTTGTTGAATGCTCCCAACCCATTACAAGAGCTCTGCCATAATTCTTCATCGTCATCACGCACAGCATCAACAAAGTGCGCATAATGCCTTACATGCGTTTAGCAGGTACCACGGCTGTCTGTAGAATGACGAAAAATGGCACAGTGCCTACTGCCCTACTTCTCAAAAATTACAATGATTTATAGCGTAGTGGGTTCCTCGCAAGTGCACTTCTGTTGGTTGCCAAGGAAGCCCATAAGGCTCCCATGATCCATTTCCTCAGGGTCTCAATAAAGTCAATTCTCGCTCTCTCTCGCTCTACGTTTCTCCGGTTAAAGTGTGTTATAAAGCGTGGTGGGACAGTTAAATAACGACCGGGCGTCACACAACATGCATTACGTAACTAGTGGGTCGTTTTAAGCTTCCAAGCCATTACAAAGGGCGCAACCATAATTATTCATCGTCATCAACCGCCGCATCAACAAACTGCACATAATCGCTTACATATATGGTACCTCGCTTCTCCGCAGAACAACAAATAATGTCGTGCTGGGTGCTTCCCAACTTCCCAAAAATTACGCTTTGTTGCGTAGTGGGTACGTTGCTAATGTACCTGTATTAGTAGCCACTAACGGGCTCTAGAAATGCCGCTTTCCAGCTTTCGCTGTGACTGTGCTGCGCTTTCCGCACAGGCCTGGCGTTTTTTTTTTTTTGAAGACACTAATATTTGCGATCGCTACTGAGTTCTTGAACTTGTAGGACTGTATATATATATTGTTACGGGGAAAAATACAAAATATACAATACTGAGTCAGTATCAAGGCACAGCACAGCTCACAACACAACATCGACTTCTTCACCTCTTTTTTCAGCTCCCTTTTCAGGGTATATCCCACTATGCCCTCTTAGCGTAGGTAAAACCACGCAACACAACCCCCGGCGGCAAAAGCGCCGACCCGGCGCGTCTATGGAACCACAGCAGAAGGTGGGTGGTAACGCTTGAGCCTGGATACGTGGACGACGTCACGGGATAACAGAGGAGAAGAGTTTGTAGGATTAGCCGGGACGATTTCGTATGTAACGTCTGTCACTTGTCGAAGCACGCGGTATGGCCCCGTGTATCGAGAAAGTAGCTTTTCAGAGAGACCGGCACGTCGCGTTGGGGACCAGAGAAGAACGAGGGAACCCGTTGGAAAACGTTCGTCACGATGCCGCTCGTCGTAACGGTCCTTCTGTGTTTCTTGAGAAGCCGTCAATCTGTGGCGGGCAAGCTGACGGGCGTGGTCAGCGCGGGCAATAGCGTCGCGTGCGTATTCCGTGGTCGACTCTGCAGCAGCCGGAAGGAAGGTATCCAATGGCAACGTTGGTTCGCGTCCAAACAAAAGGTAAAACGGTGAGTATCCAGCGGTGTCGTGCCGGGAGGAATTGTACGCGAACGTCACGTAGGGCAGTGCAAGGTCCCAGTCACGATGGTCGGTCGACAGGTATTTCGAAAGCATGTCTGTCAGGGTCCGGTTTAAGCGCTCTGTCAGCCCGTTTGTCTGGGGATGGTAAGAGGTGGTGAGCTTATGCTGGGTAGAACAGGAACGCAGGATATCGTCAATCACTTGAGAAAGGAAAGTACGGCCTCGGTCTGTCAACAGTTGTCGTGGGGCACCGTGCACTAAAATAAGATCCCGAAGTAAAAAATCAGCGACGTCTGTAGCGCAGCTGGTTGGAAGGGCTCGCGTGATTGCATAGCGGGTCGCGTAATCGGTAGCAACGGCAACCCACTTGTTTCCTGAAGTGGATGTTGGAAAGGGACCGAGAAGGTCCAAACCGACTCGGAAGAAGGGCTCCGGTGGGATGTCGATAGGCTGAAGATACCCAGCAGGAAGTCCCGACGGCTTCTTGCGGCGCTGACAAACTTCGCAGGCGTTGACATAACGCCGCACAGAGCGTGCAAGGCCAGGCCAGTAGAAGCGGCGGCGCACACGGTCATACGTGCGAGAAACGCCAAGGTGACCAGCGGTTGGGGCGTCATGAAGCTCGTGGAGGAGTGTGGAACGCATGTGCTTTGGTACGACCGGCAGTAGAGCGGGTCCGGCGAGTGACAAATTACGCCGATATAAGGTGTCATCTTTGAAGGCAAAGATGCGTACAGAGGCGTCGTGCGGGGAGGATCGCAGCCGTTGCATTATTTGACTGATATGCGGATCCCGACGCTGCTCGTCGCCGAGGCGAAGCAGCTGGGAGAGGGAAAATACGCAGTCGATCGAGGCAGTGCTCGTAGAGGGCCGGTCAGCCACAGGGTAGCGGGATAGGCAATCCGCATCTTGGTGCAGTTTTCCACTCTTGTACACGACCGTGTAGGTATACTCCTGCAAACGGAGTGCCCAGCGAGCGAGACGACCTGTGGGATCTTTCAAAGAGGCGAGCCAACAAAGGGCATGATGGTCGGTGAGCACTGTAAACTGTCGGCCGTATAAATAAGGACGAAATTTCGCAACTGCCCATACCAGAGCGAGGCATTCGCGCTCCGTAATTGAATAATTGCGCTCCGAAGTGGACAGCAGCCTGCTAGCATAAGCTATCACGTGATTCTGCCCACGTTGTCGCTGGGCCAACACAGCGCCGATTCCGTAACCACTGGCGTCAGTGCGGACTTCGGTTGGCGCGGCAGGGTCGAAGTGGGCCAGAACAGGGGAAGATGTGAGCAGTGTGACGAGCTTGGAGAAAGCTGCTGCTTGCGAGGGACCCCAGTTAAAGGGCGTGTCTTGTTTGAGCAGGTCCGTGAGAGGTCTAGCAATTTCGGCGAAGTCTTTGACAAACCGCCGAAAGTAGGAGCAGAGTCCCCACAAAGCTGCGAACATCTTTGGCGGTTTTCGGCACAGGGAAGTCCTTCACGGCTCGAATTTTTTCCGGATCAGGTTGTACGCCGGAGGCATCAACAATATGCCCAAGGATCGTAATGCGGCGACGGCCGAACCGGCACTTGGACGAATTAAGCTGAAGTCCGGCGAGACGGAACACTTCAAGAATTGCTGAGAGTCTCTCAAGGTGCGTTTCGAACGTGGGCGAAAACACAATACGTCGTCTAAATAACATAGACACGTAGACCACTTGAAGCCGTGAAGCAGAGAATCCATCATTCGTTCGAATGTGGCTGGGGCATTACATAGGCCGAAAGGCATGACCTTGAACTGGTAAAGGCCGTCGGGTGTTACAAAGGCCGTCTTCTCTCGGTCCACGGGATCCACAGCGATCTGCCAATATCCGGAACGGAGGTCGATGGAAGAGAAGTACGCGGCACCATGCAGACAATCAAGGGCGTCGTCAATTCGAGGTAGAGGGTAGGCGTCTTTCCTTGTGATGTTGTTGAGATGGCGATAGTCCACACAAAAGCGCCACGATCCGTCCTTCTTTTTAACTAACACGACCGGAGACGCCCAGGGACTGGAGGACGGCTCTATAATGTCCTTCGCTAGCATCTTATTTACTTCCTGTTGGATGACGCTCCGCTCAGACGCAGACACTCTGTAGGGGCGGCGGTGAACAGGGTTGGCATCACCTGTGTGTATGCGATGCTGGACAACGGACGTCTGCCCTAGAGGTCGGTCACCGAAATCAAAAATGTCCTGGTAGGACCCGAGAACGCGCTGGAGGGCTTCAACGTGTTCAGGCGGAAGGTCAGCGGCGATCATGTTAAAAATTTGACGGCTGCCACAATTGGTTGTCGGTGGCGTCCGCTGCGTAGAAACAGCGGCATCCAAGGCGAAAGCTTCGACCGGTGAATCTAGTAGCGAACAAAGGTGGGCTACGGAAATGCCTTGTGGGAGCACTTGATTTGCGAAGCCGAAATTTACCACCGGTAGCCAGGTTCTGTTGGCCTTGATGCTGAGAACCGTATAGGGAACAGCAACACAATGCGTCAGCAGCAAGTCGGGAAGAGGCGCAGCGTAGTAGTCACCGTCTGGCACAACCGGTGAGCACAACATATCGACGTACGTAACAGATTGTTGGGGCAGATGAATAAAGTCGCTGCAATGTAATCGGCACGAAGGTTGGGACGGGGGGTCACTGAGTTGCGGCAGTTCAAGGCGCAGCACACCGGCGGAGCAATCAATAAGCGCAGAGTTGGTTGCCAGAAAATCCAGCCCAAGTATGAGGTCGTGGGGACATGTGGCAAGGACAGTAAAAAGGACGACCACCTGATAACCGGCAACGGCAAGCTGAGCTGTACACATCCCAACGACAGGAACGGTGCCGCCATCCGCGACTTGTACCACATTGGTCAAGGGTGGCGTCAGAATCTTCTTCATGCGACGACGAAAATCCGCACTCATGACAGAGACGTGAGCGCCTGTGTCGATCAAAGCTTGAACAGGAGTGCCATCAACATGTACTTCAAGTGTGTTCTGGTGTAGACGTAAGGGCAACAGAGGATTTTTGGTTAACGTCGACAGGGCAGCTTCACCTCCAGAAGCTGCGCAGCCTAGTTTTCCGGAGACATGCGGCGGCTAAATGACGGCGAGGGCGAGCGGCGGCGCGTTGGTGAGCGAGAGGAACGGCTTGGAGGCGGCGACGATGGGAAGGTGCGGCCATAGTCCTCAGGGGCGGCGAATGCTGAAGACTCAGTGCGGTTCGGATAACGGCGATTCATTGTGCGGAAGGGGCCGTTGTAAGCGGGATACTGGCTAGGAGGAGTAGAGGGCCACTGACTGCGACAGTAACGAGCAACGTGGCCTGCACGCCCACAGCGGAAGCCGATCGGCTTATCATCTGCGGTTCGCCATTCAGAAGGGTTTCTGGAACGAACAGGGTACTGACGGCGGCGTGTTGTCTCAGAGGCTACGGAGGTGTCAGTATTGTTCATGGCACATACAGTGGAACACAGACCCAGATTGGCGAATTCCTGGCGGACAACGGCCTGGATCAGGGCGACAGCCGGGGCCGGTGTCTCGGACAACGTCGGTTTATGGGCAGCCGGGCACACAGCCTCGAGTTCGCGTCGGACGATGCGTGTCACATCGTCAGTTGTGGACGGCTGAAAAGGGATTCCTTCGCAAGACGATGTTGCAGCGGTGTTGGGGAGACGATGGAACTGGTGCGGAATGCGCCGACTATTCGCTTGTTCCAGGCGGCGACACTCCTTAATTACGGCGTCGATGGTCGTGACGTTGGTAAAAACGAGCAGATTGAACGCATCGTCTGCGATACCCTTCAAAATGTGTGAAATCTTGTCAGCCTCGGGCATGTTGTGGTCAACCTTTTGACACAAGGATAACACTTCTTGAATATAGGTCAAATAGGGCTCGGTTGACGTTTGAGTACGTACGGCCAATTCTTTCCGTGCAGCAAGCTGTTGACCAAATGGGTTGCCGAAAAGGTCGCGGAGCTGTTGTTTAAACATGTCCCAGCTTGTGACTTCGTGCTCGTGGGTCTCAAACCAGACGCGAGGGGTTTTGTCGAGGTAGAAGATGACATTTGCCAGCATAACGGTTGGATCCCAGCCATATTGCTTGCTGATGCGCTCGTACATGCTGAGCCCCTTGTCCACATCGATGTTGTTCTCCCCGGTAAAGGTCCCGGGGTCACGGGGTTGCGTTAAAGCGACGTACTGGGTTGTTGTCGGAGATGTTGCCGACGTAGCTGGCGAAGGCGTGTCTTCACCCGGAGCCATGGTTGCAGACTTAAGGAGGCGTCCACTGCGGAGCTCCGTCGTCAAAAAAAAAGTACTCCGCAGCTCCACCAAAAATGTTACGGGGAAAAATACAATACTGAGTCAGCATCAAGGCACAGCACAGCTCACAACACAACGCCGACTTCTTCACCTCTTTTTTCAGCTCCCTTTTCAGGGTATATCCCACCATGCCCTCTTAGCGTAGGTAAAACCACGCAACAATATATATATATATATATATATATATATATATATATATATATATATATATATATATAAAGCCCGCGAAATACAAAAAGAACCACGTGACTAGCGCGTTCGCGCGCCTCGAGAATGCTGCCCTCAGCCGTGGTTCGAGCGAACAAAATCAGCTGCGGCCGCGACTCGCCGGCTCCGTTGCAGCGATAGGCTAATAAGTCGACGGTGGTTTTTTTGGCTCGCGTCAGTCACTTGGCGCGCGTGACGGTGCAAGTTGTAGCGAGCGCGGACCAAGAAACCACCGTCAACTTATCGGCCTTCCGCCGCAACGGAGCCGCCGAATCGCGGCCGCAGCTGATTTCGTTCGCTCAAACCATGACTGAGGGCAGCATTCTCGCGGCGGGCGAATGCGCTAGTCACGTGGTTCTTTTTGTATTTCGCGGGCTTTCTTTGCAGCTTGTAAAAAATGGTATACGTGAAACTTTCTTTATCGCAAATAATGGAATTGGGGCTTCTGAAGACGCTCTCGAACTTCGCAAGACGCATTTCTTGCCTACAGTGAATATTTAGCAATTTAATTAAATAATCCTAATTAACAAATTAGTTAATTACCAAACAAAAAATGTATGTAGTGCGCAAGGTGACTGTCAGTAATTTGCAAGTGATTTCACTCGCCTGCTGCTAATATTGTATTTTTAAACCCTTGGCTAAAGATAGCTGGGACACCCTGTATATATATATATATATATATATATATATATATATATATATATATATATATATATGTATATATGTATATATATATATATATATATATATATATATATATATATATATATATATATATATATATATATTTGCTATCCTAACAACCATGTGGAAAGGGGTAGCCGTCACCAAGCAATGGTGACAACTCCTTCATTTATTTTCTATTTCAATAAAAAAACTAAAAATGGGTGCGAATGGCTAGTGAATTGATAAACAACATACGGTATAAAACTAAGCAATACAGTAATCCAGGAAATGACGGACGCATCAAGTGGCGATCATCGAACAAGGAGTGTTCCTTTCATGTAGCCTGTACAAGACGGTCCTCACTGATCGCATATGTTCAGCTTTAGCGTAAAGTAACGGCGCAAGATGACAGAAAAGAGCAGCCACAGCATGCATTAAGGGGCTCGCGTGCCTTTCGTGATCCTGTGTCGTGTCGCTACGGTAAACCCCAAGATGTGCAATACCAACTAGCCCGCCACTCTGTTTTCTTCAGCGGGTTGACTCAAACACAGAAGGCCGAAACAAAACGTAGAAAAGCAAGAAATATTTAGAGCATGGAAACCCTAATAAAGTTGCCCGTTTCGGTTTTCAGAACCACATGATCTTTTTTTATGGTCAAGGGAACAAAAAATGGCTGAGATGTTTGATTCGGCAACGCCGCGCTTGAATACGAGCACTGTTGTTGGGTGACAACCAATATCCCTAGCCCTTAGATCTAGCTTTCTTGCCCTTTTGTCGACACGTGCCTTGCCAAGGTAGGATCGTGTCCTATGAAAAGTGAGCGTGGCAGCGAACGAGCCATATACTTGAATGACCGCACAATTAGCACGGGAGAACTGTCGCTGTGATGCAGCAGATGCTCCTGCGATGGACAACTCCCTGGAAATGCATATAGTTGTGCGCAGAGAAGGGGAGGAAACAGGGGCGCCAGTTCTTCTTTCAGCTTCTTTTCTTCTTTCGCAAGCAGCACACATAAGCTCATATATTGTAGCTGAAAGAACATAAGTTCAAGTAAGCAAAGTGTAGTGCTAAGTGAAAATGATCTAAGTGAAGCAAGCTGATAGCTGAATAAGCCGAGTTCAAATACCTAAAAACCCCTCAAACGTGAGGCGTATATCTATAGACTAACCGTCCCGTTGCAAGAATTCCCAAAATATTTCACACTGAAATTCGTGATTGCCTCACTGAAATCACGAAAAGCAGAAATGTTTGAAGATGTCCTACTTGCACGGAATGCTATAGACAAGTGGCGATGTCAAATACCCCACAAGACTGACGGATATGACGTTGTGTGTGTGCTTTTGCCTCTCCCACTTTCGTGCTCTATTTCTTTACTCTTGAAACTTTAAATCTCTCCCATCTTTTTTGCCCAATGTTGCTTGGCATACCGGTTATTCTCAACCGGTTAGCATCCATGCCTTCCCTCCCTCCCTCCTGTTCGCTCCGACGCAGTCTCGAAAACCGAAAGACCATGCGCTTTGCATTATGTTCTTGATTACGTGGGATAAAAACAACATGCAGAAATTGTACTGCAAGCAGGTGCCTTCACATGCAATTCTTTTACTGCATGTACAACTGCGTTAGATATCAACTAAGGACTCTGAAGCAACATATTTTGCAGTTTGTTTGGACGGTAGCTAGCGTATGTAATGCGGTTCTATACGAAGGCTTTACTGCTAAAGACCACATTCTTTTATAATTTTGGGCGTATTGCGCCGATGTGTCGTTTTGATCTCGAAAAGATGGTCGGGTAATCTCGCCTGAAGAACAACAATATCTCGTTTGAACTCCAGGATTTCTCGTTTTAGGTGTCCGTACTGTCAAGTGTGAGTGCCCAGGTAAAGGTGTCGGCATTTTGCTCAATATCACTTGAAGAACGCCGACAACAAAAGCTAAAAAGCATTTCGTATTTGAAGATAGTCCTCTTATACTCTTTCAGCTAGCATAGAATAGAAAGGCGAAGCTAACGTAACTATCTGACATATTGCCATCTGCTACAAAGTTTGGAACCGTAGATGTAGACATCACAAAGTTATCAACACTTGGAAAACTTGGAAACGTCACGGAGCAGGCGCAGCAAGCTTCAGTGACTAGCTTTGTTGAGATTACATGCATAGAAATTTGTACGCACTTCCTGATTACGCGGAAGGAAAGGTCGCTAAGGTATTGGTTGACTACTTTTACCTTTAGGTTGCGTATGCATTCGCACTTCCTTTTTAATTTATTACGGCAATGAGAAGAGGATCCTCGACTGGCCACAAAGTGCATTGAATGAAAATGTCAGGTATTATCCCTCAACTCGGTACTGCAGGAAATTACCAAAACAATAATTGAAAAGGAATATCCTCTTTTTTGAAGATGTTAATAGGACACTAACTTACTAAGCATAACATATATCATGTTACTCTAAAAAGTGTAAAGTGAGATCATTGCTGCTATACAAAGATTATAACTAACAGAGTAAAGATCAGGAGCGCGAGAAATGTAATGTTTAGCCTCAACGACTACTTTAGGCACACATGCGTACAAATAATGATACACAACGCGCTTAACTTACAACGTAAGTGTTTAACAAACGAAAATTGTCGCTGAACACCGGATCAATTTCGCCGCTTTTGTAAGGCTCCTCCGTCGGCGTTGATTTTACTGCGCCTTCGTTGGTAAAGTCCATCCCCAAAAGGAAAGATCCAACCGTTCTTTTGAGGATGAAGCTGATAAGTTTGTCCTTATACGAGGAATTCGATTTGAAGGATATCTTTAAGTCTGGAGGACCAAATTTCGCTTCGATTCTGAAAAAAAAAGAGTGGAACAGCTGTGCGTGTAGATGATGATGAATTAACTTTATTGATTGCCCTGCGAATTGGTGGGATGGGCCTGGATCCCGCCTAAGCATATGTTTATTCAATACTAACAAAAACTAAGGCTGTAGCTGCAGTGCTTTGCTTTATTTTCGTTTGGTTAGCTCGGTGCGTTAATGAGGTAACATCAATGTTGAATGCTGAACACACTGCACGAACAATTGCCATTTTATCACGCCTAAAGCATAGTTCTATGCCGCGGCTTGGACAGGATAGCTAATGACTAACCCCTAGTAAGAAAGGCACGAATATCGAATACAGCGAAATATCGAGGAGTTACGTATTTCCATGTAAATCTGTATTGATTAGGTTCTTTGACCATCCTCGATATAAGGCTCGTTCATGCAACTTAGTGCTGAATTGCAGTGAGTAAGGACGGAGATATAAAACAACCGACAAGGCAAACGAGCCTTAACTTCCAGCAAAAAGCTAAAGAAACGGCTTGTTGTTGGATGTTACCGTTTGTCTATGCACGTCTTCTTTCTGGCCCTCTGTATTTACACGCTGCAATTCACGGACAGGTAACCGACGCTAGAAGAAATGCTGTGAACTTCAGGCACACAGATATGTAACACAGCTGATGCAGTGTCTCCTAAAACAGCTGGCGGAAGCAAACACGGAAGCGTATTTTGTTCCTTAAAGGCAAGCTGCCAGAATCATCCTGGCTTTATTGTACTTGACGCCCTGAATAAAAAAAATATGTGTAATGGTTACAGCGAGTGTTGGAGAAGTTGCGCACACGCGGAGCTCTACAACGGTTTGTGGAGATCGGTCTGCTTCGCAGTAAAGGAGACCTAACCACCGAAATTTTCCTTATTGTATATCATTCAACTGAAACAGCAATGAAACAAACACTTGCAAGCCGCACATAATACAAGTAATACAATGTTACTTCTACCCATACCCTTAAACTATAAAGGTAACACCCGGCGTAGTAGCATTATTGACGGCTGATTCGTTGCGCTCCCACACACAAGCACACAGGTTACATTACTGGCCACGGCAAACGTATTTCAATGCGGGCAAAAATACAGCAACACCTGTGCTCTTTCACTGAGGTGCTCATTAACGAGCCCCTGTTCGGCGAAATTAAATACGGAGTCCTCAACATCGATGTTCCTCGTAATGACATCGCGGTTTTTGCACGTCAAGTTCAACAATCTTTAAAACAAGGCAACGCGTATATCCTGCTTACACATCCGTGTCCTCGAACCGGAGGACTTGACCCTGAAACTGGACACTTGTGCCGACCTGGAGTTTCGTACCCGCAAACCAGAACGACGGCCCCTGCGTGAAGACAGTGGTATTGACAACTTGCATATACTGTCGACTACTTCCTTCTTGCGCTCTTTTGGCTCGGGTGGCTTCGCAGGAAAGAAGTTGCGTTGTCGAGCAACATTTTAGACGGACAACAGCAGGCATCTGGAGTGCTGCTTTGTAGCAGAAATTTATCAGAGCGCAGGAAAATGACGCCGGAACCTCACGACTTACCTCATAACTGGCAGAGGCAAAACAGCTCGAAATAAAAGAAACAAAGGACGAGTAGACACGACACGAGCGCTGACTTTCAACTGAAAAGTTTATTGAAGAAACACCATAATATTATCTAACTGCGCATGCTCCTACAAAGAAAGAAACTCATGACGACACTCCTGGCTAGATACAAGGTAAGTAATCTTAACACTGTTCACGATTACAATAATCTAAAAAGGAAATTTCCTTTTCCTGGAGGGCTATTGAATGCTGACTGACACAGTTACGCCCTGCGTTCTCTATTTTGTGGGCCTCGAAGATTTCGCGTGCCAGCCGGTCGTGGTGGTGGAAAATAATCTTCGTTGTAGGAAATTCCGCAGTGCACCCTCAGTCTCGGCAGTGCATTGCCAAGTGCGTCGAGCAAACATTACCTCTCAGGGGATTTTGATGCTCACTCAGTCGCAAGTTTACGCATCGCCCCGATTGCCCAATGTAAACACTTCCCCTTTACCCCCGTGAGGAGTAGCAGGCTAGAAACCCGCTTTCCAGGCCGACCTCTCCTCCTCCTTGTCATTAAAACATCTTCTTCTTCCACACGTGAGGGGTATGCTGTACACAATGCCAATGGTACATGGCATAAAAATATTCGTGTGCTTAAGGCAACACGAATTCTTCACCACTGGGTCCTTTTCCGCACGTTTCTTCACCGCTGCGCAGACATTGCCAACTTTATTCTTGCCTGCGAACTAGTGATGCAGAACTATCAGTAAGTTGACTATCGATAGCATCGATAGTTTTTTTTTTAAACTGTCGATAGTGTAAACAAACTATTTATATTTTAGAATAGCAGAGAGCTGAGCTAGTTGGTAAGTGTATTCATTCTAAAGAGACAGGGCGTGCAAACACGGACGCAAGAAACGTTGGACAGACGGGCCGCTGCATTAACCAGAGGTTATTAGAACATAAAGATCACTAACCAGAGGCTCACCTTCTAATCTATCGTTACATTGCCGAGATCATAAGTGCACGCCAAAATTCGATGAATGCGCAGTTTTGTACCGACATAGGAATGAAGAAACGCGTCTGATGATTGAGGCATGGCATATCGAGAATAGTGCTAGCGCATGCGTGAGCCAACCGTCGATTAACTTTCATAAAGATGAAATCAAATGCCTTAACAGTTATCTTTCGCGTAGGCCCCCACGCGTGCCGGATTGATAGGTTCGCCTATTGCATGGACATGCGCAGATAAGTTTTCGTGCCTTCTTTCTTTTCCGCCGTTGTGCATCTATTCAGTTGTTAGTTGGCGTTTGGGGTGTCCTGACCTCTTTCTTGTGTCCGTGTTTACACGCCCTGTCTTTTTAGAATGAAACTATTTGTTGTACTACTATCGACAAACTATCGATAGTTCAGTGGGTGGTACCATCGATAATATTACTAGCAATATCACTGCCACGCGTGTTTGTTGCTTTGTTTTGATGTATTCGGGTTTCACCCACAAAGACTGTTCGCAGGTTTGATGCAGACCGCCCCGCATTGTTTGAGAAGCTGCGGGATTGTTTGAGATCATTTTGTTAAAATTGCGCGCCGGACGCGAACAACCAAGTTTATTCGAGAGCTTACGCGAGCACCAGCTATAACGCTGGAAGGTTCGATGACTGATGTATAAAAGACGAAGCGTTCCACCAATTATCAAATTACTCGACGGCCGCCGACTGTTCTCGCCGCTATCAGTGCGTAGCTTGTATCGCTTGTATTTTGAGTTCTGATTTTCTGGGCACAAGTTAGCCCAATTAAAGAGCTTCGTATTTTCCAGTCTTCCTCCAGCATTCTTCACCCTCACAACCACGTGACAAACTGTCCATAGTGGTGGGAATAATGATGCTGTTGCTGGCTGGTCATATTGCCAAAATATTTGTGATAGCTTGCTATCAGCTTCGCTTAATTTATGAGCAATTTTTGGCTAGAGAATTAAATTATTTCCGCAGTGAAAATGGCGTAATATGTCCATCAATAAATTCATATTCAAAAGCAACCAGTTACAGGTTACAATTAACGAACGTAGTTCTTGATAACTATTTATTTTCAAATCATAAAATGCAATACGAGTTTGAAGCCGCGCAATTCCACTGCACGTAACGGCTTCCTTTCCGCTACAGATGAACAGCTTGACTTTTTGATCATGTGTCAGCAAAGCATTCTGTTGAAGAACACAAGCATGTCAACTCTCTTGCCCTTCAGCCTGCTCCTCCGGCTCCACTATGTACCACGCGCACGGGGAACCAAATTTGTGCGCTGTTGATTTTATACTATCGATAGCACCTACTATCGCTAGCACTATTGATAGCATTTTTTACCATCGATAGTTCGATAGTGACTCGGCTATCGATAGTATTTTTTACCATCGATAGTTCGATAGTGACTCGGCTATCGATAGTATTTTTTACCATCGATAGTTCGATAGTGACTCGGCTATCGATAGTATCGATAGTACCATCGATAGTTCTGCATCACTACTGCGAACACCTCCTCAATGCCATGACGCGATTCCACCTACTTTAACCTGTGCGAGAGTTGGTGAACTCATGGTAAAACGGCAAATTTTTCTTTTCCTTTTCTTTCCCTTGTGCCGTGTCTTTACCTTTCAAGTTATACTTCACCTCTCGCATAAGCTACTCGCAAACCAGCAAAACCACCCCGTCCGGATAACTGGCTTCCTTTAGCCTCAATGTTTGTGAACGAACACTCCCTAACATCCTATGGTCACACGACTCTGTTATTGCAGTCCTTAGGGCTGCAAAGGCGATATCGTTTTTTGCAATTTTAGAATGGGAGGAAGCAAAGGAAAGCAGGGACGTTGAACTACGAGGGTGGTATTCGCAACATACTTGCTTATCAGAGGATGTCAAAAACGTAAGGACTGCATGTAGCACTCCTTGCGACGGCATTTCACATGTGAATTTTAACCCGAGAGCTTTCTCCCTAAAGATTTTCAGAATAATTGCATTGTTCGTGAAGTTGCTCCTATCTACGAAAATGATGTAGTCGTCGACATACCTATGAACTCTGCTCGCGAGCCCATTCAGGTCATCTTCAATCACCCTGCCGACTTTGCCCAAGAAGATATTGCTAAAAACCAGCGCCACTTTTGATCCGTTGCACACCCCTCACTTCTGTACGGATACATCCCCTTTCCACCCTATGAAAGTGGACTTAAGGTAGAACGCTAGAAGTTCAAGGAAACCTTCCACTGAAGTACCACATTGGTTTCTAAAACATTGCTCATTATTATCATTCAATATACACTCGTTCACACTTTCTAGTAACTGATCTTGAGGCAAAGAGTAAAACAAGTCTTGCACATCCACACTGAAGGCTGAACAACTGTCCTGGTGATGATTAACGAGACTTTCCACCAAAGTCTTAGAATTCGGTACTAGAAACGGGTCCGTTATGGTAAGACATTCGAACTTTCTTTGCACCTAACTTGATACAACTTGAAGCTAGGTTTCTCGCTGAGAAACTATGGCTCGGAATCGCATCTCCAACTTTGTGTGTTTTGACTGTGTAGAATATGTCCAGCAGAAGCCCTGCGTCACCGGCGACTGCTTTCAGGTTCAGAGCATTCAGTAGTTCAAGGGCACTCTGGTTAATCTTGACTGACTTTTCTTATACTGGAACTGGAATGGATAAACAAGATGTGCAGTCGCAAAACATTTTGTTCCAGTAAAGGGTGGTTTTACTGGCTTCCGAGAAGCTTACGCGAGAGGTGAAGTGTAACTTGAAAAGGTTAAAGACAAGGCACAAGCGAAAGAAAATGAAAATAAAAAAACGCCAGGCCTGCGCTGAAACCGCAGCACAGTCACAGCGAAAGCTGGAACAGCGGCGTTTCTAAAGCACCGTTGTAAGCTCTCTTGGGGCTACTTATACAAGTACACTAGCAAGGTATCCACTACGCCATAAATCACAATTTTTGTGAAGTTCGGAAGCACCTACTAAGCAGGGGCGTAGCCAGGGGGGGGGGGTTCAAACCCCCCGCGAAATTTTTCAGTTTTGCTTGCATATATATACATGCGCACATACAAACGCACGCACGAACATACATAGCGTATGTTGAACCCCCCCCCCCCCCCCCCCCCCGAAAAAAATTTCTGGCTACGCCCCTGCTACTAAGCCATTATCCGTCATTCTGCGGAGAAGCGAGGCACCAGCTACACGTCTGTAAGCATTATGTGCACTTTGTTGACGCGACGACTGATGACGATGAAGAATGATGGCTCAACCCTTTGTAATGGGTTGGAAGCTTTAAACGGCCCACCAGTTATGTAATTTGCATTAGGTGACGCCCGGTCGCTATGTCCCTCTCCCACCATGCTGTATAACATACGTTGACGTGGGAGAGAGAGGTGGGGGAGGGGGGCGAAGAACTTTACTGAGACCCCGAGGAAATGGATCATGCGCTTATGGGCTTCCTTGGCAACTAATACAAGTGCACTTGTGAGGAGCCCACTATGCTATAAATCATTGTAATTTTTTAGAAGTAGGAAAGCAGGCATTATGCCATTTTTCGTCATTCTACGCAGAGCTGTGGTACCTGCTAAACGCATGTAAGGCATTATGCGCACTTTGTTGATGCTGTGCCTGATGACAATGAAGAATTATGGCGGAGCCCTCTGTAATGGGTTGGAAGCATTCAACAACCTTCTCGTTGCGCAATTCTCATTGTGTGACGCCTGATTACAGAATTCGCTTTGTGCGAAGCTTGGTGTTTATTTTACTCTTCTACCACGCTATATTGCACATGTTAATGTCGTTCCTTCCCGACATGAAGCCTGTAGAGGACCTTTTTGCGAAGCAGTTTCAAGCACCGGCATGGCTCTGAGGTTGAATAATGGGCTCCCACGCAGATGGCCCAAGGTCGAACCTCGTTCCATCCTGGAATGTTTTTCTTATTTCGTTTTTTTTTCTTATTTCGAGCGATAGTGGTTACGGACACCGGCGGCGGCGGCGGCGGACAACTACGGCGCCAAAAACGGCCGGTGAAATGATCTCATATAAGCTTTCGCTGTAAAAATTTGCCGTTTTACCATACACTGCAAACGGGTTTGAGCCTTTTAGGGAGTTTCGGGCTCGACGCCTAACGTGCATCCAAAAGGTACTACGCAAAACCCCCTTCAAAACGAGGTTCAAAGGGAGGTCTTATTTACATCCTTTTAAGGGAGTGATTAGACGGAACTAAGGAGGTAAATTTGTGTTTTTATTGAACTTATTTTGAGGGCTTGAACTGAGCGCATTGGAAGTTTTTCTGGTTTTTTTTAGAGCTTTTAAAGCCTCCTTTTGGGAGGTAAAGTTGGTGTTTTTATGTAAGCCATTTTGGGGGCTTGAACAGAGCGCATTGAGAGTTTTTCTGCTTCTTTTGAGAGCTGTTAAAGCCTCCTTTTATACGAGGCCCTAGAGCGGTCGCGAAATGAAAAAAAACATGGCTGATCCCTCCGTCATAGGAATCGGTATAACACGAAAGTTAAACGTGTCTTCACAGAAGTAGTGCTTATTGTGTAGTGATATATGAGAGCTTGTACAATGTCTATTCGTGTTTGGCAGCTATAGCACCGTTTGACGTGGATGCACCCATGTTGACAGCATGTCTCTATCGCGACGACTAACGCCCATGATCATTACTAAACCGTTGTGGTAGCTGACGATGTGATATTTGGACACAGCGAATCGTGAATCCCGCGTAAAGATGATATCAACAAGCTCATAATCAACACTGGTACCCGGTATGCGCTTCTTCAAAGCGTCGTCAATTAAGGAGAGAAACGGCACGGTGTGCGCTTTCTAGTAACGGGTAGCCGACGCCTGTGCTCAGGCATACATAACACACACTGCGCTTCAGCAACACGGGAGGTAGAGGTTCGTAGCCTGAGCCGCAAACGCGTGCGTCCCGCTGGCCTCTGTCTCGCAGGCGCTGCTCTCGCTCACCAAGGCACGACATTCGCCCGTCGAAATCGCGTCCTTTCTGCAACGCATATGCACG